>NW_007520886.1:0-232 GCF_000475195.1 Diaphorina citri
ATATAATATTGATGATATGATGAATATCATATTTTGGTTAAGGGGGGAAATCTTGCATCATTGGGCAATAATAAGATGCGGCATTCAACTGTTCTCGTAATGCCAAACAGGATTTGTCAGTGTTAAGGAACAGGACCCTTGTTTATTACATCACGTATGTGTAATTGTGTAGCGTTCACGTTCATCTGTGTTGACATGTTTCACGTGTTTCTCTGTGGGTGTTTCACGTGCC
>NW_007520887.1:0-232 GCF_000475195.1 Diaphorina citri
TTCGAACTCCTGTTGCAACTTTCTAGTCCCAATACAGCTACGTATACTGTTTCAAAGGGGATATTATCCTGTGAAATCAAATTTAAAGTTTACTGTAGGTACATCAAACTGTACAGGAAGGAGATACGAAGAGAAAAGACAGCTTTCTGCATTTAAAAATAGAAAAGCATCCGTGGAAGCCGACATTTTCCTCCCGGCCGACACAATTTTCTTCCCATTTTCCATTTCCTCC
>NW_007520888.1:0-232 GCF_000475195.1 Diaphorina citri
ATAATAATAATAAAAAAAGTGAAATACAAATATTCAATATAAAATATATATATAAAAAAAATGTTATTCCCCCACCCCAAGAGAAACGAGGAAGATAATTTCTATTCTCGTTCCTAAACATGAGAGTAAGTGTAGATAAGTTGATAAGTAAGTTAGTAAGTCGTTGTATTCGTATCTAGCAAAACGTACCTATTCCTCCTCTTTTCTCGACCTAAACAGGTATTGAACTCAC
>NW_007520889.1:0-232 GCF_000475195.1 Diaphorina citri
TTTTCACTAAGGGTTAATACAATTCCTGAGTGATCTGAGCTTAGTTCATTGTTTTCTTCAATCGTCATGTAGTTAATATATACAAAAAAGTCCAAGAGATCTGGTATTTTATTTGGATCTGTTGGCCAGTATGTTGGTTTTCCAGTGGATAAAACCTCCACTGCATTTTTCTGGATTGTGTTATAGAAAACTCTTCCTCTGGGTGTAATCAGACGAGATCCCCAATGAGTAT
>NW_007520890.1:0-232 GCF_000475195.1 Diaphorina citri
CTGTACAAAGCTGCAATACCATCTCCCGTGATATTGAAGAATCAACTTCCACTCAATACTTAGTGGATCAAGAGTACCAATAACAAGTACATTCTCCACTACAGGGTAAGTTCATATCAAAAGGAATCAAGGTATACTTGTACACTAGTGGACACTGTACAAAGCTGCAATACCATCTCCCGTGATATTGAAGAATCAACTTCCACTCAATACTTAGTGGATCAAGAGTACC
>NW_007520891.1:0-232 GCF_000475195.1 Diaphorina citri
GAACGATGTTAGCTTTTATACCTTTCCTTTAATTCTTATAATGCGTGCCCTTACAACGGCCATGTTTCCTTGCTCTTGCTAACTTTAATTTATCATTTTCTTCCTATAGGTTGAGGAGCTCATTTCCAATAATCAGCTGAATATTGCGTCAGAAGAAAAAGTGTTCCTATCTGTGCTGAACTGGGTGAAACATGATGCAGCGGACAGAGTACAGTACATTGCCAAAGTAAGT
>NW_007520892.1:0-232 GCF_000475195.1 Diaphorina citri
TTTTTTCAAGTCTGCTGGGGAGTTCTCTAGGTTCAATTGGATCTGTGGTAATGTTGGTAAATTGTATGATTATATTTTTGGTTTGGTTTGAGGTTTTTAATTGTTTGTGTGGTTAATATTGTAATTGTTATCGCTGATGTTTGATATAGTAGTATTATGAGTAATGCCATAGGTACACTCTCGGTTATCTTTGTTAATTTTTCTGTTCCAGATAAGAAGCTATTTTGTTTTC
>NW_007520893.1:0-232 GCF_000475195.1 Diaphorina citri
AAATTTCAAGCAGCAGGAAATAACCAACAAATATGCTACTTTGGTACTTTGTAAACTGAATTATCATAATTTTAAAACTTTAATATCTGAGATCACACAGGAAATTCAAGTTTAGATGATTTTCATTAGTATGAAGAATTTGGAGACCAATATGAGGATCATTTAGGAAACACCCTTTATCAACACGATTGTGTCTGTGCATAGTGTTATAAAATTCTTCATCCTCATTAAC
>NW_007520894.1:0-232 GCF_000475195.1 Diaphorina citri
ATGGTTAGAAGAAAGTTCCTTTTAATACTCTTAGATGAGAAGATAAGAGTTTTAGATAAAGCGCGAGTTCTAAGAAATAGGTTCGAAGAATTTCAAAGTAGGTGATAATCTGATAATATTTTGAATTGAGCGTTTAATAGTTTAAATTGCTCCCTGGATAAAGAATCAAAGAATGAGCCATAATATGATACACAGCCATCATGATAAACCGATGCGGGCTCAACCAATACGT
>NW_007520895.1:0-232 GCF_000475195.1 Diaphorina citri
TTTGAATAGCACAATAACCTCCCATTAGAATTTTGCACTGTGCAAAAGCTATGACGTAAAGGATGATCACTGGATTTTGAATAGCACAATAACCTCCCATTAGAATTTTGCACTGTGCAAAAGCTATGACGTAAAGGATGATCACTGGATTTTTAATAGCACAATAACCTCCCATTAGAATTTTGCACTGTGCAAAAGCTATGACGTAAAGGATGATCACTGGATTTTTAAT
>NW_007520896.1:0-232 GCF_000475195.1 Diaphorina citri
AATTCTAAATGAATGAAACATTATTTTATGTGCGCCTGGAATTTATTATGTATAGGCAATGTGCACGTAGTAAAAAAATTGAAATACCCAGCTAGTACAAGACATCAAATTTCTTGCTACTCTTTAAAACACGTTTCACGCTCTTTACTTTTTATTACAAAATGTTAATTCGTAAGATACCCATGTATGTACGTAGGTATGTTATACAAAACCTTATTGTTAAAGTTGACCA
>NW_007520897.1:0-232 GCF_000475195.1 Diaphorina citri
TCCATCGGTATATCCATCTTAATTATGATCAATTCAGGAAAACCTATTCGCCATATTTTATTTATCTACAGGTAGGTATTAAATTCTTAATTAATCTACCCACGTAAAAGTAGCTAAATATTTGATTCGCCTATTTGTTTTATGATTTCTAACTGGGCCCTGGGGATTACTTAATTCTTTTACTCTCACAGTCTTTTCTGAATGGTTTAAAAATATCCACTTTTGACCGTTT
>NW_007520898.1:0-232 GCF_000475195.1 Diaphorina citri
AACTTCTTAGGTACAAAAGGGTGAAAGCTTGATAGGATAATACTTTTAATTAATTCTTCACTTGGACATTGTCACGTTGAACAAGATTGATTTTCGCCCGGACAAAATCCGTACAAAATGTTTCTCATTAAACACGATAACGACTATAGCCATGCTTAGCTGAAGACACGAGAGTGATGTTAAATAAAACACATTCCTTCGCATTTTTTTACCCTCAAAGTTGAAAGTCACC
>NW_007520899.1:0-232 GCF_000475195.1 Diaphorina citri
GTTCTGCACTCGTTATAGTCTGGTGTCTATACCTATGTTTCTGATGTCCAATCTACTGAGAGCAGCGAGTTGGTCAGCGAAATGTCAACTTTCTAGGTTACGATTGTCTCCAGGTATAGGTTAATGTCATTAAGTCATGCATTCAAGTTGGAGTTAAACGCATTCATCTTGTTAGCAGCTTCGTCTTGACTGTGGTCAACATTCTCTTCGCTATCAGCTCGATCCTTTCATT
>NW_007520900.1:0-232 GCF_000475195.1 Diaphorina citri
AGTTTAGTAAGTTCAGTTAGGTACAACCTAGAAGCCTAGTTCACAAGGCACTTACTACCTGTAGGTATTAGATAGATTGTAGACGTTCTTACTAAAAACATCTACATTATATTTGCAGATTTTATAGTCTACCAACTCTCACACATTCTTCAATATGAGAAGATCTAGGTTCTACATTATAATATTGGAAAAAAAGAAGCTTACATTTAAACTGGATCCAATTCTTTCAACA
>NW_007520901.1:0-232 GCF_000475195.1 Diaphorina citri
AGAGTAAAGTACCACGATAATACGCGGTAACCATCAAGAACAACAGGAAACTATTGGAACAAGAGAACAAATTGCAGGGAAAAAAAGTGGAGAAAAAGATGTTTAAAAATTTAGATGAAAAAGAAGACCAAAATTTTGGAGTTTTAAACCTGATGTTAGAGCAGCCATTCTTAACCTATGGTCCGTGGACCACTAGTGGTCCGCGAGAAGGTTTCAGGTGGTCCGCGAGAGG
>NW_007520902.1:0-232 GCF_000475195.1 Diaphorina citri
CCACCAACACCACCAACACCACCAACACCACCAACACCACCAACACCACCAACACCACCAACACCACCAACAACACCACCAACACCAACAACACCAACACCAACAACAACAACACCACCACCAACAACACCACCACCAACAACACCAACACCAACAACACCAACAACAACAACTCACGGTAATAAGAAGATCTGTAGGTACCTACGTAACCTACTAATCATGTTAAAATACA
>NW_007520903.1:0-232 GCF_000475195.1 Diaphorina citri
GTACATCTGATGGAGCAGTTTGATATACAAATAGGTACAAAAACATGAATCAATACCCTGTGGCTGAGAGGAAGCAAGCTCGGGAAAAAAGGGTAAAATAATGTCACTGATAATCAAAGTAACACACAAGGACATATATTTTGAAAGAAATCCGTGGTATAGGGCGTATTACATAACAGGATAATGACATGAATCTTGTAACCTTTGGTGGATACAATGAAAGATTTCCTCA
>NW_007520904.1:0-232 GCF_000475195.1 Diaphorina citri
GTTAGCTGTTCCCCTCCCTGTTTATAGTCCCACAGCCAGACGCTAGTCTTCTCTCTGTTTAATGTCCCCTAGCCAGACGAGGGAAATACTGTCTACGTTGCTACTTACTTGAGATGGCTTCTTTGAGTCTACTTCCTGATGTTCCAGTCAGTGGTATGGATGAAGTTCTACCTCGCATAGTGACTACAATATCTTCAACCTGTAAAATACACGATAAATTAATGTAATTTGA
>NW_007520905.1:0-232 GCF_000475195.1 Diaphorina citri
GAGTGAGGGATTAGATAAGAAGGAATGGGGATAAAGGGAGGGAGAGAGAAGGAGAGCGAAAGAGGGGTGGCAGTGAGGCTAATATAGGAGAGTGAAAGAAAGGGAGAGACAAGAAAAGATCCAGAAAAGGCTAAGAGAAATATCCCTTCGCCTTCACCTCCATTTTCACTTTCGTCTCCACCTTAACTTTTGCCTTCACCTCCATCTCCACTTTCGCCTCCACCCCTACTTT
>NW_007520906.1:0-232 GCF_000475195.1 Diaphorina citri
AACTAATAGGTATAGGGTTAAACAAAAATTGAAAGAAAGCCTTGTTGCTAAGAGATGTTTACATGATTAAATGTAGGTGTTATACTTTTCCTGATTTTTATAAAATTCTTAATTTGTAAGTCAATCTCAATTCTATTATAATTAGTATAAGTAGGTAATTCTTAGATAATACTGGGTGAGAAGGTATAGAATACCCAGTATATATTCATTGGAAATTTAGGTTTATTATTAC
>NW_007520907.1:0-232 GCF_000475195.1 Diaphorina citri
GCACCCGCAGTTCTTTGAACACCCCTTCTTGCAGGAACATGCTACCAAGGACAGCAGGCTATCTGGGGCTGGACTCTTAAGGGTGGTAATAGGTATTAGGGTGTTGCCAACCTGTTTCCAGCCCCACTCTGTGGGTGGCACGTTCTTTCCTAGATTTCCTAGCCACTGCTGAACTTGGTAGAATGTCCGAAGAGCATGCTGACTCGCAGCGGATTCTGTTGGCGGAAGCGCT
>NW_007520908.1:0-232 GCF_000475195.1 Diaphorina citri
ACTGGGAAGGTAGGTAGGTACCTAGTTATACTTGTCTATGCCAATCCATGAAGAGCATGGATGATGGAAATTAGTACCGTACACGCCTTACACTTGAATTTAGACCACGCTACGCCACTGCGACGAAATGTATCCATTGCACTTCACAGATATCCTCCTATTTGTAAGGAAGTTCTGGAGATAACGGAGGATGTAGCCGTTGATTCCAAGATCAAATAAGTTCTTAATTATC
>NW_007520909.1:0-232 GCF_000475195.1 Diaphorina citri
ATTTTTGGTCGAAAATTTCCCATCTTAAAATACTCCCCGTGTAATGAGGGATCATTAAAAAGTGTCCAAAAATTGAACCTTTTTTTTTTTGAAAATTTTTCTTAGTCCAAAATCGACCGCCTTTTCCCATTTAAACCTGTAGTACACACATACCTACATACATGTAGTTAGGCGTTCGTCGTTCCGGCGTTGCCTCCTCTCTCCAATGATTGTCCTCGGCATGATTTCCCCC
>NW_007520910.1:0-232 GCF_000475195.1 Diaphorina citri
TTTTTCGACTTATGAGTTCTTGCTTTATGTCGTTATTCATTGTTACGTACTGTCCAAGGTACTTGTAGGATTCTACCTCAGCTATAGGATGATTGTTAAGCCGGATGTTGTGATTTGGACAGTGTTTGTTTTTCATCCACATAGTTTTGTCAGGATGTATGGAGAGACCGTATTTTTGGCACGTTTCATTAATTTCAGTGAGCATATTTTGTAGTTGCGAAGGATTTTTAGC
>NW_007520911.1:0-232 GCF_000475195.1 Diaphorina citri
GTCACCCCTTTGTACCTTGGCCTCAATGAACCCTTTGTACCTTGGCCCCCAAATTCAACACGTCGTACCTTGGCCCCCCTGGTATACTTTCGTACCAGAATTTCCTCATTCAAAACGGTACAACATCCTTAGGGTTCAAGGTACAACGCCCTGAGGGCCAAGGTACGACGGATAAAAAAGGTGTAAAAAAAAAATGTTGGCCAATTTAGTAGAAATTTTGGGAGGTATTAGT
>NW_007520912.1:0-232 GCF_000475195.1 Diaphorina citri
AATTAGGGACGAAAACGAATAAAAGTATAATATGTTGCCAAAATAGTATGGTCAGGTAAAACGGTACAGTACGGTACGGTACGGTCAGGTAAGGTATGGTACGATACGGTACGGTACGGTTAGGGTCAGTCAAGTACGGTCAGGTACAGTTAAGTACGGTACGTTACGGTCAGGTCCTGTACTATATGGTACGATACGGTACGTTCAGGTACGGTACGATACGACATAGTCA
>NW_007520913.1:0-232 GCF_000475195.1 Diaphorina citri
CAATTTTGTTTTACCTACGTTTTCAAAATATACCGTTTTCTCCCAGCTCACTTTATGTAGGAAAGAACGTCCCAGATGATTATACATGGACATGATTGACACAGATGGTCGTCTGGGGCTGATCCCGCTCGTACACTACCTATCAATTATCAATACTTTGGACAATACTCTTAAATATTGATAGTCTTCAGAGCTTCAGACCGTATTGACAATATTTTTTTCGTAGTAAATT
>NW_007520914.1:0-232 GCF_000475195.1 Diaphorina citri
CTCAGAGAAGTCTGAAATACTTAGGTATTATAATGGTGGCTAGACACTAACGTTATACCAGACGATTTGCGGTGATCAGTCACATCACACATTGAATTGCATTGTTTTCTGGTTTATTATATTTTCAATAATAAATCTTATAAAGTAGGTATACAATGGTAGTCTGGCTGAGGGACTTTGAACAGGGATGATATACCATCCTGAAAATTCCCTTGCTAAAGAAATAGCAAAG
>NW_007520915.1:0-232 GCF_000475195.1 Diaphorina citri
ATTGTGCTTTCTCGTCTTTTGAGCGCTTATGAGGAGAAAATCTTCTAATCTTCATAGTCAGCGTTTTTATAGTGCTGTAGTAAACTGACTTCTAATTTTGCGTTTGGTTTTGGTCAAGAGTCGATTCTTGTTATTCAAGGAAAATAAAATCACCTTTGAAATTACAATGATAGAGATGAAGAGTCGATTAAATTACTTGCCTAGCTATGATTTATTTGTAAGAGGCCTGCCC
>NW_007520916.1:0-232 GCF_000475195.1 Diaphorina citri
TTTATAATTTACATTATTAAATTCACTGCTTAACACATTGAGTGCTGCGTCCCGCGTCCGTCATATATGAGGATATGATTAACACTACATAGTTTGAGACTGCAACTTTTTGCTTGGTACTCAAAGTGTTAACTCTTGTACAAGTACAGTACATGCAATTGTCTTGAACAGTATTTGCTTTACCTTAATTCTAAATAATAAATGCACGCTTTCTAAAGGACAAAGAGTTCTT
>NW_007520917.1:0-232 GCF_000475195.1 Diaphorina citri
AAATCACTCCAAACCTACTTTTTCTTTTTTTAGTAGAAAATTCTTTCTACTTGAGTAATGGAAAATGTAAAAAAAAAATATTAGATTGAAAAAGACTGAAATAGGTAGGTAGGTAGGTACATAGGTACTTAAGGGTAGTAGATATTAAAGAAACAAATATGTAGATTAGAAAGTGACGATTTTCCAATTTTTAAGCCTGAGATTGCACTTTCTTTTTGGAAAAAAAGGTCTA
>NW_007520918.1:0-232 GCF_000475195.1 Diaphorina citri
ATTTGGATTTTTCCCAACTTTTTACATAGGAATCGACCATTTATTTATAATTTTTACCCACTTGCAACTCCTCCATTTGGTAGGTTAGGTTGGGTTGGGTTGGGTTAGGTTAGGTTGGGCTGGGTTGGGTTAGGTTGGGTTGGGTTAGGTTAGCTTAGCTTAGGTTACGTTGGGTTGGGTTAGGTTAGGTTGGGTTGGGTTGGGTTTCTTCAATAGGAGAGTACATAGCGTT
>NW_007520919.1:0-232 GCF_000475195.1 Diaphorina citri
TTACAGGGGTATGTTGTGAGGGATTGAAGATTGAACTCATCCGTCAGCTGTGGTTGAGCTATACCCATTTCCCTAGAGTGGTACACAGATTTCCCTATTCTGAAATTATCAACCCCTTGCACCACTGTCTCAGTTTGGATTGATTACCAATCAGATTGCTTATCTTCAGGCTAGAGGCTAGCCAGGTCTAATGTGAAACAGATTAACAGCAGTCTCCTAGAACCTATTCACA
>NW_007520920.1:0-232 GCF_000475195.1 Diaphorina citri
TTTACCTTGACACAAATCCAGTGGTCTCAGTCGGAGCTCCACTTGCCGCTGGCAAGCTTCCATCTTCAACGCACAATACGAGGGGTAGATTTTCAAATCCGAACCGCATACTGGCGACTGAATCTCTTTGAGGCAGTCAAAAATGCAGACGCATCGTGGTGATCCGTCACTGCTTAGCTCACATGTAGCGTCGAAATCACAACGGATGCCGTGACACACTTGCCGCTCTGAA
>NW_007520921.1:0-232 GCF_000475195.1 Diaphorina citri
TCTTTTTTCTTTTTTGAAAGCCCTGGGGTCAAATTTTGGGCTCAACTCGACCCCGAAACCGACATTTATTACTACTACTGTATTATTATCAAAGATTAGAAAGTTTCGATTTTCAGGCAAATTAAAATGGAATTGAAATTTGAAATACAAAGCTTCCCAAGCCAGCCTAGTTAGCTTAGTTGGTAGTGCGTCTGCCTTGTAAGCGCTAGGCCGCGGGTTCGATTCCCGCCCG
>NW_007520922.1:0-232 GCF_000475195.1 Diaphorina citri
GGGGGGCTGAGGGGGCCCAGGCCCAACCCCTCGGGTTCATTTTTTCCCCTTTACTGTAGGCCAGACTCGGAAACTTTGGAGCATAACCCCCTGCAGATCACTGTTTGGACTCGATCACGTCTACAATGAATGAACAGTCAATGGAGAAGAGAAGTGATAGATACATAGATAGAGTCGAGAATTGTGTATTGCGGCCAGATGATTTTCGAGTCAGTCGAAATATTAAAATGAT
>NW_007520923.1:0-232 GCF_000475195.1 Diaphorina citri
TGGTATGATAAGACCTCTTTGATACCAACCTCTTTAAAATGGCCTTTGAAAAATGGAAGATACAGAAAATAATTGATAAGATAGAACATTTAGATTGCTTTTGGTTTTCAACAAAAGTTTCCTTCTAATAAATAGCAGGAAGCATGTCCCTCACAAAATTAACCTTTTGCGGACAGATTCATGTGTCACATGAAATCATGGTTCCGCCATTATGGTAGGAGAAATATAACTT
>NW_007520924.1:0-232 GCF_000475195.1 Diaphorina citri
TTCCTATTTGCATACTTATACAATACTATGTTATTACACTTACCTATTACCTACTTTACTAATACTGAATACAAAAACAAAAACCCATACGGATTACAAACAAAACATCAAATATAAATATAATATGTAGATCCCAAATCTGAATAAACGAAAATACATGAAATATACCGAATTTGATTAAATAATTATCTGGATTAGTGCTAAGTAACGGATTATACTATACTATGGCGTG
>NW_007520925.1:0-232 GCF_000475195.1 Diaphorina citri
AAAGTACATTATAAATGATATTAACTACCAGCATGCGGGCACTGTCAGCCAAATATGACATTTTAAAGGTTTTTTTTTTATCTTTCCCTTTCTTCCTCCCACTCTCTCTGGTGCGTTTTCCCCTTTACTATCTCCCTCTCTCCTTCCCAATACATTCCCTCATGGACTTTTTCTGTTGGCCCACTTTCTCCTATTTCCTTCCCAAAAGATCATCTGTAAAGCCACAATCCAG
>NW_007520926.1:0-232 GCF_000475195.1 Diaphorina citri
AATATTTAAGGGTATTTGAGTGAAATTTCGAGTGTATGGCCGCCATACACGCCTTATATGGACGCTACGCCACTGCCCATCTCTCTCTCTCTCCCCGTCTCTCCCTTTAGTCTCTCTCCCTCCTTCTTATCCCATACTTACAGTTTAGATTTTGTTTACTTCTCTTGGTAGCTAGACTAATTTTACTTCTCTTGGTAGCTAGACTAATTTTACTTCTCTTGGTAGCTAGACT
>NW_007520927.1:0-232 GCF_000475195.1 Diaphorina citri
TCGTAATGATCTTATCTCAATCTTAGCAAAAGGTGGCTTTTCCGTAAGGAAATGGGCCTCTTCCCATTCAGCTGTCCTCTCGGACATACCAGAGAGTCTCTGTGAGAAACCTTACAGTTTCTCAGAGGGGGGAGAAGAGGCTGTAAAAGTCCTGGGGTTGAAGTGGAGTCCAGGGACAGACTCATTCTTCTGGGAGGTTAACCCTCCTCCTCTCTCATCAACGATTACCAAA
>NW_007520928.1:0-232 GCF_000475195.1 Diaphorina citri
AGTAGAACACAGTGAGTGTCCAGCCCTGCTTACCTGAGGCATGGGACAGGCCAATAATACCAGGGCCGGACTGATAAGCCTCAGGCGTGAGGTCCAGGTCGAGATAGGAGTAGAATACAGTGAGTACTATGGAACAGGATACGAGGGCACAGACCTGACGCTGAGTACCCCAATGCCGCTCCCACACCATCATCAGTTACATCTAAGAAAAAAAGAAAAAAAACGAGAGGTT
>NW_007520929.1:0-232 GCF_000475195.1 Diaphorina citri
CGCCCCGGGCGGGAATCGAACCCGCGGCCTAGCCCTTACAAGGCAGACGCACTACCAACTAAGCTAACTAGGCTGGCTACGGTTGAAGTTTAATATTTACCATTGATACTATTGGAACATTTTCTTATTGCAAGTTGGAAACTATAAAGCTGTGTCCACACCGTCGATCGATGTCGACTAAAACCCTACACTGTCTCGACAACATATGCAGACCGATCGACGGCGTCGACTA
>NW_007520930.1:0-232 GCF_000475195.1 Diaphorina citri
CACATTACGATTTTTTCTCTTCTACGGAGCGGAGGTATACGACCTTGCATTTTTCTAGTTTCATTCATCTTGAACTAGTGATCTAGTTCAATAAACCTAGATCCGATGCCAGTGGTGCCTAAACTGGGGTGTCACGTGTTTATCTCTCAGGGTACGATTTTTTCTTGGGACACCCTTAGCAGGATCAAAGCGCGATGAGATTTCTAGGAAAAAATGTGGCGCAAACACCTAT
>NW_007520931.1:0-232 GCF_000475195.1 Diaphorina citri
CCTCTTTTTTCTTTCTTCCTGTCCCTGACTCTCTTTCTCTTGTCCTCATTTTCTATTCTCTCTCTTCACTTGAAAAAATTTCAGTATCTTCACCCTGTTTCAAGACAATTTTCTTCTCCAGACCTGGAAGGCGGGAAGAGAGAGAGAGATAGAGAGAGGTTTTCTGGAGGAAGAAGAGAGAAATCCATTATTATTTTACCTAATGTTCTGTGAGTTAAATCAGCACAACCTA
>NW_007520932.1:0-232 GCF_000475195.1 Diaphorina citri
AGAGTGGACTGAGTGATGTGAACCCGACTGTGGAACAATTGGAGATTGTGAAAAAGGAGTGATTTTATTTGCCACAGTAAAAAAAAGGTCACAAAGGTGTGTCCAAACATAGTCGACGTCGATCGACGGCGTCGACTATGTGTGGACACAGCTCAAGAACTTAAGTAGGCCTTCCAGATTTTTGAAACTTCAAAACCAGGACACCCAGAAGCCTGACCAGAATTTCTTGTAC
>NW_007520933.1:0-232 GCF_000475195.1 Diaphorina citri
TTGCTATGTCTTTAGCTAGGGAAATTTCAGGCTGGCATACTCCCTGTTTAAAGTCCCCCAGCGAGACTAAGATAGTCTGCTTACTGTTTAACGTCCCCCAGCCAGACTAAGCAGGTCTTTAAGTCCCCTAGCCCGAGCTTTAGTTTATTTTATTATGATCATTATCATTATCATTATCATTATCATTATCATTATCATTATCATTATCATTATCATTATCATTATCATTATC
>NW_007520934.1:0-232 GCF_000475195.1 Diaphorina citri
AAGCGAAGAAAACAAAGTAGAAAACGAAGACAAGTATGACGGAGCAAAGAGACTAGAAGAAATCACCGAGCAGTGTGAGAAAGCAAGGGCAGAAAATGAAGAGCTAGAAAACAAGAGGAGACTATTAAAAAACAAAGTTCAAGTCATAAGGAACGAATATCTGACGCAACTGGAAAAACTGGAGATGCAAAATTTGAGAGTGAACAAATTGTTCGAGGAAATCAAGAAGACA
>NW_007520935.1:0-232 GCF_000475195.1 Diaphorina citri
GTAATCTTCGCAGATGCTCTTATTACACTGATTATGATCTCTTCTTATAAACCTACAGAATACATAGATTAGATTAGGGTTTTCTGCCTTCTGAGCTGTTCAGCTCCTGAGCTGCTTCATATTTTTAGTTGATTTTCAACTCTAGTATACCTATTCCATTAATACCACATGGCTTTCGAAGTAATTTCTTGAAATATTTAACATCCAATTATGGCCATAAAAGTTTTACTAG
>NW_007520936.1:0-232 GCF_000475195.1 Diaphorina citri
TACCTATGTACAATTGTACATACATGTGTATATATTTGCTGCATTATGTGAAGAGTAATTAGCAGGATTGTGATTTTAACGATGGTATTCTAAGACTTAATAAACAGCTATTATCTTATCTCACACTCTACCTAGGTGGTACCTATTAGTAGGTGCAGATCGATATCTATCTTGTACCTACCCTTGACTGGTTATTCCTGGTAGGTAAGTACCTAGGTAGTATCTTTTCCCA
>NW_007520937.1:0-232 GCF_000475195.1 Diaphorina citri
CCCCTTCTCCACTGCTTTCAAGTCATCAGACAGATACCAAGATTGTGAAATCTTTACACAGGTAAGCATAGATTGTTCAATCTCTTCCACCGAAAGATGACTGACATTCCTTTCAGTAGGTTTCCGAAGGTTATGGATGAACCTAAGCACATAAGCCATTACTCGCTTGAGCTTCCCCAAGGAGGAAAATTTTTGAATCACATTCACAAGATAGTCATCTTTGGTTTCGGTG
>NW_007520938.1:0-232 GCF_000475195.1 Diaphorina citri
AATGTAGGATGAGTGATAAAATGTAGGATTCGTGATAAAATGTAGGATTCGTGATAAAATGTAGGATTCGTGATAAAAGAGAAGAAAACGGAGGAGCAGAAAGATTTAGAAAACAGGAATTTTACTATGGGTACGAAAAAAGGGTGCCTTATTTAGGTTTTTTTTTTAAAGAGGTTTGACAGAGGGAACTGTAACTGCTATGGTCTTATCGTCCCGAAATCGAAGAGAGAAG
>NW_007520939.1:0-232 GCF_000475195.1 Diaphorina citri
TGGACTGACATTTGGTTTTAGCTACAAATTTTACGCGTGGTGGCCTTCGCACTCAACCTCTGCTATTTCTTTAGCAAGAGAAATTCAGGCTGGTATACTCCCTGTTTTCGTCTCGCTGGAGGACGTAAAACTGAGACCAAACCAGCCCTGTCAAGCCACAGACAGTAACACTGGCTCTTGAGGGTACCTGAATGGGACTACGGTCAAGTCCGTCTCAGGAAGTAGGGTACAA
>NW_007520940.1:0-232 GCF_000475195.1 Diaphorina citri
ATCCCAATTATCGATCCAATAGTAATTGTAACATCGATATCAGTACGGTTCACAATAATAGCTGGTAATTTACAGTGTGCTATGGGGCCCGTTCCTACAAAGTTGAGGGTTTGAAAGGATAATGCGAGCTGTGGTTTTGGAATTACAAGACCTATGGGCCATTTCGCCTGGATTTCAATGGGTACCTTCAATAAAAGGATCCTATTCCTTGTTCTAATCTGCACTTGTTATG
>NW_007520941.1:0-232 GCF_000475195.1 Diaphorina citri
TATATTATTTTTGGCGAAACATCTAGCTATTTTTTCAGAGCTTTTATCTTGGTAATTCACAGGTACATATTTCTTTTCTTGTGCATTTTTGTCCTTATTCTTTTTTAATCTTTGTGTTTTTCTTTGTCTCTTAAGGATTTTATCAATGATATCGGGTTTATATCCATTATTCTGTGCAATTTGTTTTATTATTGATATTTCATTGTTGAAATCTTCTTTACACAGTGGGTAG
>NW_007520942.1:0-232 GCF_000475195.1 Diaphorina citri
TCTTGCCGTTTTCAATATAAACTTTATTTGCTTCACAAGTGTTCCCAACTATGTAATAACCATCTCGTTTAGTTTTATGTGTTCTTCGTCTTGGTGTGGTGGGTGGTTGAAAATGAACAAAGCTCTATTCTCTTTCCAGTATGAGTTGTCTTCAAAAGCTTTGCAATGCTGTAAATCGAGAAGGGAATTGTATTTTGAAGCAATAGGAATTTCATGTGTGAAGTTATGAACC
>NW_007520943.1:0-232 GCF_000475195.1 Diaphorina citri
TCCTACGCTAGTGTTGGATTAAGCAAATTTTCCTCTTCAGAAAAGAAAAAAAAAATGGACATCAAGCCAGATAGCAGACTCCCTTGAGAGTAATTTTCTCAAGGTTGTATTTTTCTCCTTTGTTTTGTCGATTTTTCAATTTCATTTGTTGTTTTACTTCTGATTTTATCCGTTTTCTTTTTAACAGAGAATCCGTTCTCTATGTTACAATTGTGTTAGGGCTTTATTCAGA
>NW_007520944.1:0-232 GCF_000475195.1 Diaphorina citri
CCGCAAATGTTACCAACTTTAGATCTGGAAAAAATAAAATAAAAATCTGGGCAAACATTGTGCTCGAATAATCTTGCTCCCTCGTCTGCACTGTTTCATTCATTGTTTACACGAAACTCTCTCCCCCCATAAGTGTCTTATTAATGGATTTCAACAGTTCAGAAATAAATTTCTCTCTCGAATATGATTGATGCTTGGTTTTATATCAATCTCGTCCGAGCCACTTGATTTA
>NW_007520945.1:0-232 GCF_000475195.1 Diaphorina citri
ACTCGGTGCTAATACAAGGAATAAGATATATCCCCCAATTTTGTAGTCCAACCTAGTCTTTCGTTCCATGGTCTCCAAACCAGAATTAACAGATTGTCTTCCAACATTTTTAATTTTTCTTTGGACA
Organism: Diaphorina citri; assembly: GCF_000475195.1. NCBI lineage: Eukaryota > Metazoa > Arthropoda > Insecta > Hemiptera > Psyllidae > Diaphorina > Diaphorina citri. Next base: position 128 of record NW_007520945.1, read on the forward strand.
GATCGTCGGGTTTGTACATGATATTTGGCGCGAATTTCAGGTCTAAACCGTGGAGAGCACTCAATGAAAGTCGAAAAATCGGGTTGGGGAAAAAAGGTGGGAGAC
>NW_007520946.1:0-232 GCF_000475195.1 Diaphorina citri
TTGATTATCATTTGGTATGTTCTTCTTGGAGATTTCATCATTTTGTACTTCATAGTTTTGCTCAGAATTGATCTTGTGTACAAAAGTTTCTTTGCAGACATCTAAGTTCTCTAAGTTTCCATCAGATATTTCTTCATGTAGGGTTTGTAATTCCAATGGCAATTCATTTTGGTTCTGACAATGGTGTAATTCAGATAACTGGTGGTTTCTGTTGTTGTGATTTTCTCTGTTC
>NW_007520947.1:0-232 GCF_000475195.1 Diaphorina citri
GCGTAGCGTGGTCTAAAGTCAAGTGTAAGGCGTGTAGGACAGGTGGGGGGCCCAAGGATCCAAACTCTAAGGGGGGGGTGGATGCTCCAAATTTTCAAAGGGTTTTCAAAGGGCGATTGGTTGGCCTACAGTACAGGAGAAAAATTAAGCTCGAAGGTAGGGGAAGGGGTCCTCTTGGGGGGACCAGCGGCCTCCTTGACCCCAATTTTTTGGAGTCTGACGTACCTATTTA
>NW_007520948.1:0-232 GCF_000475195.1 Diaphorina citri
TATAGGAATACTTTGCTTTTGGTACCACGACCTAATCTTGCTGTGCTCATCTGTGAACAAATAAAAAATCAACAATCAAAATGAGATTGCAATTTATTCTTAATTAAATTACGGCTGATACAAAAATCAAAACCAAAATAACATTTTAAAATTTAAAATAATAGAAAGTAAAAATCACTCCTTTTAAAGCGGGACTAAAAAAAAAATCCCACACTATCTAAAAATCAGATCA
>NW_007520949.1:0-232 GCF_000475195.1 Diaphorina citri
AATATGACTCATTATTTCAACCAATCCAAGTAGGTATGTACGTTTATGTAGTAACCTACCTACTCTGTATTAATGTGAACGGATATCTCTTGTTTATTCAATAAAGATAATGGAAATGTAACGCCTAGTATACAGTGGATAAGTGATAGAAGGTAAGGATTTAAATCATGAGTCAGCACAAATGCCTGTTTTCATTGAAATACTTGATGAGTCTAGGAATCGTCAGTTTGAA
>NW_007520950.1:0-232 GCF_000475195.1 Diaphorina citri
TACATTAAAATCTTGAGCGTGGAATTATTTAACACCCGAGTTACTTTACCTACGTCATTCGATGGTCTCCGAAACCTCCAGTAGCCAAAAGTATATCTACCGACAAGCACCGGACATATCCGGATTACCCTGTGGTATCCATGTCAAATAACGTTGCCAGTGCATAAGAAAGTTCTTTGGTCAAGTAAGCATTGTCCAAGGACCAAAAATAAATTCATTGCCAAAAGTTGAG
>NW_007520951.1:0-232 GCF_000475195.1 Diaphorina citri
CCGAAACATCTTCAGATTTATTCTTGGCATTTCGCAGGTTTATTGCGCGACGTGGCGGTTGCAGCACACTTCTGAGTGGTAATGCTCAACAATTCAAGCTGCTGAAGAAAGCAGTCGAGACAATTTATTCTTTAAATGAGTTTCAGGATCTACCGAACGACAACAAGATCGAGTTCAAGTTTACGAGTCCTTTGTCGCCTTGGGCAGGCGGAACCTTCGAACGACTAATTTC
>NW_007520952.1:0-232 GCF_000475195.1 Diaphorina citri
ATTTAGGTACTCAGAAGTGGGATGTGTATTTTAATTTGGAGTCGGTAGATGCACTTTTTGTTTCGGTGAGTTTGTTTAAACACACACATAGGTCACAAATGAGTTGAAACGCTGAGATGCCATGCATTAAATGAATCTTTGGTGTTTAAAAGTTTAGAACCGTATATCACTGTCACATAGGATAGATTTGTAGGTAGGTACATTAGATAAGATACATCAGCCTCCAAAGGTA
>NW_007520953.1:0-232 GCF_000475195.1 Diaphorina citri
ATATTTCGAAGGGTTAAGCTTCTCAGAGTCTTATATTACCCTGGACAAGATCCTTATACACCTCTGGAGTTAATTCTTCGTAGACACCTTTGCTAGACAGATAGTATAACCTGTCCTGAATAACGTTCGGGTCAAAGCCTTCCTTCTGCAGATCTAACTTCTTCAGCTTGTACGTACCTGAAAAGAACAATAGGTAATAGCAATGTAAAGCAACGTCTGCTACACTCTATAC
>NW_007520954.1:0-232 GCF_000475195.1 Diaphorina citri
CAATGGAACTCATATAATATATCTACTTGGGTTATAAATTTCAGATAATTGAAGCACCTCTACACTCTCTCTAGTAGGGAGGTCACGGGTTCGATGTAAACCGTGATATATCAGGTTTCCATGAATGATCTCAGGTTTTTTTTATGTAATGGTAAATGACAAACTTTAATAATGTAGATTTGCTGATAGCAATGTCCACACCGAGCATTATTATTTACTATTACCTGTAAAA
>NW_007520955.1:0-232 GCF_000475195.1 Diaphorina citri
ACAAAATTTTTGATGGCAAATTCGAGGAAATCAGGCTGTATCTCGCAAATTATTGGTGTAAAAAAAAGTAGATATAACCTTCGAAATTTTTTGATATTGGCTTGTTACAAGCGCATATTTCGTGAACCATCATTCCTAGAACCCTTACATGTAAACCGATTGATTTCTTGAAAAGTTACATAGGAAAGACTCCTTGGTCATCTTAAATACTCTAATGGAAACTCTTGTTGAA
>NW_007520956.1:0-232 GCF_000475195.1 Diaphorina citri
CATTTGCGAACCCCTGTTCATAAGAAGAAAAGTCCAACTTTAACCCAATGCGGGCAATGAATCACCCCTTTTTAGTTTTAGGAGGAGGAGAAGACTAAAAAAATGAGGGAGGAGGAGAAGACCAAAAATGAGGGAGACATGTGAAGATGAAGAAGTAGTGTAAGAAGTCAAGTTTGGAAGAGATAGGAAGCAAAAGTTTGGGGGAGTTTCACGAAGAATTCAGTGGCATGGA
>NW_007520957.1:0-232 GCF_000475195.1 Diaphorina citri
ATTCGAATTTTTCACAACTTTTTACATAGGAATCGACCATTTATTTATAATTTTTACCCACTTGCAACTCCTCCATTAGAGCAGTGATTTGTGTTATTATAGGGTTAGGGTAAATACAAAAAGGAGCTTTTCTCTTCCACGGACGTGACTTCTACATAATTACCGATAAAAAATATGAATTTTGAAAAATAAGAAAGCTACAAGTGAATGCATAGGAAAGGGCATTATTCTT
>NW_007520958.1:0-232 GCF_000475195.1 Diaphorina citri
ATCAAGTACCTGTACCTATTAGCCTATTACAGGGTGTCTACCAAAATGGAAAAATAAAATTCCCTGACTTTTCTCGGTCTTCCAGTCCATTTTTCCAAATTTCCAGTCTACTTTTTCAAGAATTTCCGCCCTATTCCCACTGCGTCACAACAGATTTTTTTTTTTTTCTTCTTCAAGTAATGTTCCCAAGCCTGTTCAACATTAATTCTCCAATCTTTTTTCATCCCACTAG
>NW_007520959.1:0-232 GCF_000475195.1 Diaphorina citri
CTGATCCTCGCAACCCGAGAATCAATTTGCACCTCGCTTCATATGCAAATTAATGTAGATACTTAGATAGGTCTACAGTGTAATATGCATATTAGATAGGTCTACACAGGTCTGCACTACAGATAGGTCAACGAATGTGATATTAATGTTAGAGCTAGCACCTGAGAATAGACACAAGATCCGAAAGATAGACGAATAGATATTGGATTACTGGGTAGCTGGGGCAGAAAGA
>NW_007520960.1:0-232 GCF_000475195.1 Diaphorina citri
AGAATGTATGGAGATAATGTAGGGTAGTGTAGTAGGATTTCTTTTTGCATGTGAGAGGGAGCCCTTTAACTGCCAAGGACCAAGGTCATGTCAAGGCTGATTTTACAATATTTTACTACTGGGTACTTTTGCACCGATTCTGAAACTTGGCATTCCGATTTATACGATTCCAAAGTTTGCTTCATAATTATTCGGATTTGTTCCTTCATATGAGAGGCAGCCCTACTATCAT
>NW_007520961.1:0-232 GCF_000475195.1 Diaphorina citri
TGTTGACATCGCGTGACGATTGGTCGCAGATGGCGCACAGAACATCGTCTTTCATTCTCACCCCGGTACAATGGTAAGTAGTAGTAGTACCCAGGTACAATGATAAGCAAGTAATAGTACTTCGGTGCAATGGTAAGAAGTAGTTAAAGTACCCCGGGTACAATGGTCAATTGGTCATCCACTGGTATCAACCTCCAGACTTCGACACTTCGCGAGGTTTTTATTTACTCAG
>NW_007520962.1:0-232 GCF_000475195.1 Diaphorina citri
AGGTCTTATCGTCCCGAAAGCAAAGAGAGAAGGAAGACAGGATAGGAGAAAGCCAGCCGTTCCGAGAACGAACCTCATCTGTTTAGGATAAAGGGCCGGATTTGTTCTCGGTTTTGAGGCAGATATGAATGAGAAAGAAATTAAAATAAATGAGGATAAAAGTCTACTCTTCGGGTGGAATTGAACCCACGCACTCCTGTTTACCAGGCGAGCATTTTGACCACTACAACAC
>NW_007520963.1:0-232 GCF_000475195.1 Diaphorina citri
TTGGTATGTAGTTCACAAATGTGACAAGGATGCAACAGAAAACGTTTAGTTGAGATATGTAGGTGCTGCGCTGGCGGTATTTTGATCGCTTTTGGACGGAAATCAACCGTTTTTTGGCGGTTTTCAGCTATACCGACTAAACGGTTAGAGATATATATGGTAAAAGTCAGGGTAAAATAATACTCAAATAAGCATCATTCAATAGGATAAGGAAAGTCGTGTGATGTTCACA
>NW_007520964.1:0-232 GCF_000475195.1 Diaphorina citri
TTCGGGACGCGTTTTTTAACTTTAAAATTAGGTACCTCTATAAATCAGAATTTGTTCTTAACTTGTTTAAATTTGTCTTGCTTTCATCAGTTTGCTCTTCCACTTTGCTAAACCTTTATAAACGAGAAAATGTTGTATTAAGCCGCCTTAAACGAAAAAATTAGCTGGTCCCTTGGATTCTCGTTTATCCAGGTTCGACTGTATTTTGTTTATCTGTTTTTAATAATAGGTA
>NW_007520965.1:0-232 GCF_000475195.1 Diaphorina citri
CAGATGCGGGTAAAAATATTAACGTCTATACTTTCGGTGAGTGTATGCCAAAATCAATGAAAGTTCATGGTACCAAAGTTTCGCTGGTTGATAAGTACAAACGTACATGGGATTTGGAACTTTCGGTAACGCCAACGGTGGTAGGTAATAATAAATCAGGGGCATACGACATAGACGCGATCAAAAGAGTTGCTGGTTCATACGATCTCGCGGACGAATGCTTTACCACTGG
>NW_007520966.1:0-232 GCF_000475195.1 Diaphorina citri
AAACAAGTCTATTTAGATTTTAGATCATGCCCTGAGTATTTCAAACATACATTTTGGACAGGTTTTGAATGACAACATATTGTATATTTGTCTGAAAATTGGTCATCTCTGTGTGTACAGTCTACAGATAGCATGCTGTTGACTTGACTTCTTTATTAAGGCGATTTACTTCATTTTAGACGTTTCAACTGTTCTCAGGTACGCAGAAATCAAGTCGGAATTCTCTTCCCTC
>NW_007520967.1:0-232 GCF_000475195.1 Diaphorina citri
TTCTATTTGTGGTGTTGCACATTATTTTCACGTAGCTATCACTAGAAATCGGTTGTAAAATTACAACACCCCTTTTTTTACACTTGTACAGCCGTAATTCTTTTCGTAAATATTTTGTTTGTGGTCTTGTTAGATTACTCAAAATTTGGTTTGACAAGCTCCGTTTTTTCGGGTGTGTTAAGTCCACACTCTCTTTAGGAAGACCCTAAATACTAGAATGCCCTGTAATCTC
>NW_007520968.1:0-232 GCF_000475195.1 Diaphorina citri
CATACTCGGGTATGGAGGCTGCTAAAAGTGAAAGTAAATAACTTACCTGGTTTATCTCTGTAGTCAGTCAGTACCTACATATACCTACCTATTAGTTATAACTAATGTCTAGTCCTTGTAACTTAGCCAAATTCACCAAAGTTTTGCGAATTTCTTCTGTTCTCAGCATACCATTCATTGAATTCCAATTCCAATGTTAGAACACAGGACTGAAATAAGCTACGAGTATTAG
>NW_007520969.1:0-232 GCF_000475195.1 Diaphorina citri
TCCAAATGAAGGTCCATGCCAAATTTGGTGCTTTCCTGACGAAATGCAGCTTTTTTGACGTTAGGCCACCGACTATAGGAACAAGGAAGGTACTTTGAGAATTGAAATCATTTGCAAAATTTTCTTCTCAGCAAACGGTGCGAGGAAAGACAGGGGAAAAAGGAGACACTTTTTCCTTGCATATTTTCATGAAATTTGCATATTCAAAACCTTCAAATTGTCTCCTCCTAAT
>NW_007520970.1:0-232 GCF_000475195.1 Diaphorina citri
CTTGATCTCTCCCCAAGTTTTGTTTTCCTCGGCTATTTCTTGATCTAAGGTTCGTCGCCAGGTGTTTCTAGGGCGGCCCGGTCTACGTTTTCCTTGGGGGTTCCATTCTAAGGCTTCTTTGGCCATGTTGTCTTGCCTTCTTAGGACGTGTCCAACTTTACTTTTAGAGAGGTATTATTCTTTTGCTCTGATGATAAATTCTTTACGTCTCGTCGTTCATCGTTGTGCTCAT
>NW_007520971.1:0-232 GCF_000475195.1 Diaphorina citri
AAGGTCTTTATTGGCGGGGGTTTCACCCTCCTTTCGGTGACAAACTACTCGCCTCCTCATATTTACTTGACCCAGCCTGAGTAAGGTCTGGAAAAGCCAGCAGCAGGCCATTGCTTAGATGATCACCCATCCAGATACCACCATATGCAACGTTGAGTCAACTCCCATGGCGTAGTGGTCACTGCGCTCGCCTTGCACGCGGGAGACCCGGGTTCGATTCCCGGCGGGGTCA
>NW_007520972.1:0-232 GCF_000475195.1 Diaphorina citri
GATTTCGCGCACATTGCAGACACACCAGAAATATAATTAATGCGATGATTTATGCGCGAGGCATAGGCCATATAATTTACCCTGTCCAATTATTTGATTATATTAAAATCATCTTCATCATGCAAGTTGTTGAAGCATTTGCCGTCGGCTTGATTTATGGTGGGAGTTTGCGAGCTGGTTATTAGACGAAAACGATTCCGCAGAATCGCAACAAGTTCGACTAGGTGGATTG
>NW_007520973.1:0-232 GCF_000475195.1 Diaphorina citri
ATATGAGTGTGCCTGTGGTCAATAGTAGGTGGTGCTCTACCGATCCTTGTCCAGACGTAATTATCACTGCGTCATGCCCATAGTGTTATGGTTTTTGAAAAAAAAACTAATCTCATTTACAATTTATCTATTTCATGGATGAAGATATCTTATTGTAATTTATTCGGCTTCATTTATCAAACACAAATTTATAGGAATAATAAAGAGGTCTGGGCGAGTAGGTGACTGTGAG
>NW_007520974.1:0-232 GCF_000475195.1 Diaphorina citri
CAATCAGGCAAGTGGCCTGGAATACTCGACCAGTAGTTTCCAGGCAGTCTCCACCAACAGTCAGGCCTAAGGCCTGCCTGTTGGTGGAGATCAGGTGGACCTCAGAGGTAACCTGATCAGGTCCACCAGTCAAGTCTACCTAATATCGTGTGTACTCATCAAGTACAGGGTAGACCCGACAGGCGGAACTTTTCAGCCGTACCTGTCAGGTCTAAATGATAGTGTGCGTACT
>NW_007520975.1:0-232 GCF_000475195.1 Diaphorina citri
ACTGTAAAATTTCCGTCCTAAGTATGAAAAATGTCTACATGTCAAAGATTTATGTATCCGTATTGTTCGTATTTGTCCTGTTCGTCTAGTCTGGTAAGGGTTGTCATTCACAGGCCATAGGTGTTCTCGTTTTATAGAGTATAATGTCAGTTTATAAAAGTATAGGTCAGTTAGTGGGAAAACGTCAAAGAGTTCGTATAGTGTGTTGGTATGAAACAGTCTGTCTTTCTTT
>NW_007520976.1:0-232 GCF_000475195.1 Diaphorina citri
ACGAATTTCCTTTATATGTTGAATTTTTTTGTCAAATGTCATCGAAATGGGGCAAACCATTCTCGAGTTATTACAGAAAGAAATTCATACAAAAAGTAAAATCATATAGATTGGAAACTCAGAGCTCACTTTTTTTGTTCCTGAAGATACCAATAGATCCTTGCAGGCCTGAAGAAGGTGCACTCATTTATCAGGACTATTGCACCTCAGATCTCAGAGGTCAAAGCAATAT
>NW_007520977.1:0-232 GCF_000475195.1 Diaphorina citri
GCGAGCACTGAATATTCCGTACATTCGGATAGTCAATGTTCCTGTTGGGAATTTTATTTCGTTTCCAAAACTGAAAACCGCTGAAATGGTTCACACTGGTCGGAGGTGTCTTCTTCTTCCTACAATACTTGCAACCTTTACAGGACTTGATGACTTTGCGTATGTTCTTCTTGTTATAGTTCGGGTAGTAATATTTGTTCAGGCAAAAACAAAACGTGTTGTCTTTCTTATT
>NW_007520978.1:0-232 GCF_000475195.1 Diaphorina citri
AATTTTTGTCGATGGTGGGATTCGAACCCGGGACCTTCTGCATGGCAAGCAAGCGCGTTACCACTGGACCAAGCGTGCACGAAGTTACGATCATTTGGTTCTCAAGCTCCACAATATCTAGGTATGTACTTCAGTTCCTCGGTACTAGGAGGTTCGGGACGGAAGTCGGTATGGGCTATCTGCTTACAAACCGGGACGGAATTCGGTTTCTCCTAGACCAACTCATCCCCGG
>NW_007520979.1:0-232 GCF_000475195.1 Diaphorina citri
AGGCACTTTAACACTATGGACAGTAGGTCATTCGGGCTCTCACATCTTTCAATATTTATTCATAATCATTATAATTAGTAATTAGGGGATAAATAGTATTATTAAATACTGAGCTAAACACGTGTTCATTAAACTTTCATTAGATGATTAGGACCTCAAAAATGTAGCAACATTAAAGCGCAAAATTTTGGCCAGCCTAGTTAGCTTAGTGGGTAGCGCGTCTGCCTTGTAA
>NW_007520980.1:0-232 GCF_000475195.1 Diaphorina citri
ATATTTTATTTTATTATATTTGTGTGTTGAAAGCGATGTTAACATGTTCGACCTATGTAGCGTACGAATTTGAATAGGAAGAACGGTCAGATCCTCACGTGGTATTCAATAGAATAGAATACACAACAAAATGCTCGTATCTACAATGCAGCTTTTTATTTATCCCATCTCCAAACCAGAATAATAAATAGGTACCTGTGTATGCTCCTGTGGGGATGTGTGTACATACATG
>NW_007520981.1:0-232 GCF_000475195.1 Diaphorina citri
GAGGATTCCATTGAAACATTTGATGAAAGTATTCAAGTAGACCAGGGAAAAGAGGAGAGAATGGAGGAGGGGTAGAAAAGGGCGAGGGATCCCGAGAAAAAGGTGCAAAGATTGTGGGAACCAAAGATTTGAGGGAAAAGAATTTATCAGAACATGAGGTACACAATAGGGCTGCCTGAAAAGGACCGTCTGGAAGGGACAGTCAAGAAACTCCGACCCCACTTTAAATAGG
>NW_007520982.1:0-232 GCF_000475195.1 Diaphorina citri
TCACATCACTCCTCTCTATTTCACGCACTATTCCTTGGTTCGGTTCTCTCTCTTCTACTGCTTCTCTTGGATTCTCTTCATTCAATAAGGTGTTGAAGTACTCTCTCCATCTGGTTTTCACTGCGTTCTCATCTCTCAATACTAAACCATCACAATTTTTCACTTGTCTGATGTGTGTTAGGTCCTTACTCGCTAGGTCTCGTGCTTTGGCTATCCGGTATATTTTCTTCTC
>NW_007520983.1:0-232 GCF_000475195.1 Diaphorina citri
CCGGGCGGGAATCGAACCCGCGGCCTAGCGCTTACAAGGCAGACGCACTACCAACTAAGCTAACTAGGCTGGCTTAGAGAGGTTTGATAGAGGGAACTGAAACTGTCAAGGTCCCATCGTCCCGAAATCGAAGACAGGATAGAAGAGAGCCGTTCCGAGCACAAACCTTATCCGTTCAGGATAAAATCCGCCCCGGACGGGAATCGAACCCGCCACCACTGTCTATCAATCC
>NW_007520984.1:0-232 GCF_000475195.1 Diaphorina citri
AAAAATAGTAAAATAGGTAGGTACTGAAGAGGGCTGAAGGAAACCTTAGAAAACACAGATTCCATACTTGAGCTACATTTTGAACCCCCTGAAATGAGAATAGAAAAATATCAACCCTTCAGTTTAGTGCAATGACTATCACTATCACAGACCATCTGCTCCCCCAATATTGATCGAATAGGCGAATAATCTTAGAGCTCTTTTGGCATGTTTGCACCGACGAACATCACAT
>NW_007520985.1:0-232 GCF_000475195.1 Diaphorina citri
TGTATTTCCTAATTTGCGACTTTTAATTTATGTAAGTATGTAGGAACACACAATACATAAATAATTTTTACTTCCTGCAAATCCTGGGGCTGTTGGCTAAAAATCATAAAGTAATCTTGTTTTAAAGAATTAACATCAATACAAAGGAACTTGCATGCGGCCCCAATAGACTTTTCTCTCCCCTTTAAGTTCACAATCAACATTTTTGTTCAACCACCATACAATGTCTTTT
>NW_007520986.1:0-232 GCF_000475195.1 Diaphorina citri
ATCTCTTCTTTCAGCTAGAACCCGAATAATCAACGTTCAATTAAACATGATTTACCTACTATAATTACTGTGAGCAGATATGCCAACTGATGATGTGTGTTTTTTTTCTGTTGTTAAAATTCAATATAGCTGGATTTGAACTTGCATCTTCCATTCTTCCCACTTACTGGACCTTTCCTTTCATAGATACTCTAAAGCTATCGACATACCTGAAACACGTCCACACTTTTCT
>NW_007520987.1:0-232 GCF_000475195.1 Diaphorina citri
TGGCAACCCAGACTCTGGGCAGCTCATCAATAAATTGCTACATATTGATTGTTTCTCTCTTCTACAAGAGCTAACTCAACAAGGCTTATTTTTTAATGCCCGATCTTACCACACAGAGTTTTCATTTTCAGAGTTGAAGAAATACTGGGAGCACGGTTGCCATGCAGAAGGTCCCGGGTTCGAATCCCACCATCGACAAAAATTTGTACTCGTTTTTCGATTGCAAATATTT
>NW_007520988.1:0-232 GCF_000475195.1 Diaphorina citri
TTCAATCGTCACAATCTAAATGTGTACGAAATCGTTTTATTGTCCGAATAATGAGAAGTTGAATTTTAGCAACAAAGTATTGAAGGGAAGCGATTAGTGTCTATTCGTGCGAATGTAGTTTATTTTAATTCAAATACAGAAAGCTTACTCGATTACAATGAGTAACTGGTTCAAAGGCCCTGGGCCTCCCGTTTATATTTGGATATTATTAGTGCTCTACATAGTGGATCAT
>NW_007520989.1:0-232 GCF_000475195.1 Diaphorina citri
TTTACGGAGGGCGACTTACTCAGGATTCAAACCCCGGCCCTCTCACTCAGACGAGAGCCTTAACGACTATGCTACCGGCAGATGTATTCAAAATGGCTGTAAATGTTGATTAGCAATTAGCATACCTACTCAAAACTCAATACTCATAGCAAGCCAATAAGCACTCATGAATATTCACACTGTCGATATCAAACCATTGTTCAGGCCTGATCTCATGAGGAAATGAGGCCTA
>NW_007520990.1:0-232 GCF_000475195.1 Diaphorina citri
ACCAATCACCCAACCACCTTATCAACTTATTTTCACGAGTAGGTATTTGAGAAAAATTCTGTAATAAGAGTTGTAACAAGATCCCTTTTCTCGTCCATTGGCCTTTTTCAACAACCTTTTTTTAACAAGGTCGATAATGATGGGCGTTGTATTGACGGAACGTTGGAAGCATTGTTTTGATTTTCTCCACATAAAATGTCCACTCAACCCAAGAGTCAACTTGGTATGTCAC
>NW_007520991.1:0-232 GCF_000475195.1 Diaphorina citri
CATTCAGGGGGATCTGGTCTAGAGGGATTTCGCCACCAACTGTCAGGCCTAAGGCTAGCATGGCATCATTTCTCTTATATTCATATCGAGGGCATGTCTGTATTCTGTGTATCGTGTCATCGAGGTCACCACACACCACAGTGCTCACAGAGTACATCCTCTCCCACGAGAGTGAGTATCCGCTTCCTGTAGTCCCCACAGTCCTGAAAGTGGCCGGTCAGGGTGCGAGTGA
>NW_007520992.1:0-232 GCF_000475195.1 Diaphorina citri
AAAATAACTGTAAAAGGTCGAAAATTCAATTTTTATTTTCCGTTCTAATGAAAGAGTTCAAATATGTGTGACGTCAGAATTTATGCAGTTGTTTTTTTCGTCCGTTAGGTAGCGCCACTATGCAAGCGCGCTAGCGGAGGAGCAGAAAGAACTACGCAGAAACGTATGCCCACAAACACATTAATGCGTTGCCTGCAAGGGAGCTTTGCTCGGGACATTTGATGTGACGTCA
>NW_007520993.1:0-232 GCF_000475195.1 Diaphorina citri
GAATCTACTGAAGTCTGTGTTTGAACTTCCGTAGAGGTTACTTCCTCAGGTTTGTCTTCCACAATTTTAGCTATCTCTGGTACAATTTCCTCTTTTGGTAACACAGTCACTTCGACTGGTGCTTCTTCGACAATAACTTCCTCTTTACCATCTGTCATTTTCTTGATGATTTTCTTCTTCTTGACAATTTTCTTGCCTTTAGAATCAACTGAAGTTTGCGTTTGGACTTCAG
>NW_007520994.1:0-232 GCF_000475195.1 Diaphorina citri
AAAAAAGGGAGTACTATAAAGAAGAAAGAAAGACATGAAGAAGAAATAATAAAAAAGAAAAACCAAGGCAAACTCAGAAAAAAGAAGTAGAGAAACGAAAACACAATAGTAAAAGTCATAAAAGTAAGAAAAGAAATTACAAGAAGCAAAAAAGAAAATAATACCCTACATGAAAGAGCAAGAAGGTTTTCGCATCCTCATATGTAATAAAATTGAAAATTTTATACCTGAC
>NW_007520995.1:0-232 GCF_000475195.1 Diaphorina citri
ATAAGTAATATGTTGTATTATCTATTAGGTTTATATTTATATTTAATTTATTTTAAGTATGTACCTAATCTTTCATTATTATTATTGTACTTTACTATGTAATCTTTCATGTAATTGTAATATTTTTACGTTTGAAAGAAATTAAAAAAAAAAAAAAGAATAATAATAATCTCATGTATGTAATATTCATTTTTATTATTATTTCTTGTACTTGATAGTACTTTTATGGAAG
>NW_007520996.1:0-232 GCF_000475195.1 Diaphorina citri
AGGTTTAGACATGAGAAAAAGTCTGAACAAAAAGCGAAAGATGACGTTAAGATGACAAAGACAAAAAGAAAGAAAAACGTATAAAGAGAAGGAACAGAGAATAAAAGAGTCAGTAAATATAGTCATGGGAAATTAAAAGAGAGTTAAAGAACAATATTGGAATTGAAGTAGAGATGAATAACCCAGTATAAATGACATATCTGAGGTGTGAAATCCAAAGTCTTTGGAGCAC
>NW_007520997.1:0-232 GCF_000475195.1 Diaphorina citri
ATAGTAACCCTTACTGACAGATTCCTCTTCCTCCAAACCAGTGTTCACATTTACCTCTATAAGTGGGAATAGGAAAACGGCAAACTCTCTAAGTGGGAAACTTTTCAACTGGGAAACCTGGATAAGTGGGAAAAAATTGTCAATCCCTTGGATTCCCACTTAGACAGGTTCGACTGTAATCCTAATCTATTTTTGTTATTACCTTCACACTAAAAGATGCACAAATGTGCAC
>NW_007520998.1:0-232 GCF_000475195.1 Diaphorina citri
AACGTACGATTTTTCTTCTCTTCGCAAGAACTAATCGTAACTAAAATCGTAGTATGTGTATCAAGCCGTATATTTGTTATCGAATTGATGTATGTCTTCGGATAAAATTGAGTCCCTTACTCCCAAATCATCTCTGAGGTCATTGAATCTTGAGAGCAAACTCATCATCCCTACGACAATATGTTTACTTCATTAGATAAACGAAGTAAACATTTTCACTTCGATTTATGCG
>NW_007520999.1:0-232 GCF_000475195.1 Diaphorina citri
CATACCTCGGCTGGGATCGAACCCACGCCCTCTTGATTACCAGGCGAGCGTCTTGACCACTACACCACCGAGGCAGGTTTTCATAATCCTTTGTATAAATCCGCAGGAAAAGTATGTTCTAGGTTTTACCTACCTACTCCTCCTCCTCCTCCTCCTTCTTCTTCTTCTTCGCCTTTTCCCATGTTCAGATGGGGTCGGCGTCTGTCGTCGGCCTCTCAATCAGCTTTAGAGT
>NW_007521000.1:0-232 GCF_000475195.1 Diaphorina citri
TTCCCTTTTGTTCAAATATCGCCCATAATCAAGGCCTGGTTTTTGGTGGGGAAAAAATCATTATGTATTTTACTAGCAAATCACACACCCCACACACTTGGAAATTTCTCAGTCCAATAGTTTTTTCACGTCTAGACTAAAGCACAAATTTGACATTTGGCTGCCAGCCTAAAACAACAATGTTTCGTCGTTTAAGCTTACTGAAATATTAGACTTTCAATTTTAACTCCAA
>NW_007521001.1:0-232 GCF_000475195.1 Diaphorina citri
CACATGTAGGTGTTTATCTAAGTAACACATGTAGGTGTTTATCTAAGTAACACATGTAGGTGTTTATCTAAGTAACACTTGTAGGTGTTTATCTAAGTAACACTTGTAGGTGTTTATCTAAGTAACACTTGTAGGTGTTTATCTAAGTAACACTTGTAGGTGTTTATCTAAGTAACACATGTAGGTGTTTATCTAAGTAACACATGTAGGTGTTTATCTAAGTAACACATGT
>NW_007521002.1:0-232 GCF_000475195.1 Diaphorina citri
AAAACGAGTTTTGCATACAACTGTTAGATTTATATGCTTGGACATGTCTATATTTAGCCACTTGACCATCTGATCTACTGATTTCAGGCAAGAACCGGATCCAACTCGCGCCATGTCAGTTTTTTCTTCGTCAAATCTGATTCATTCCGTTAGATCGATCTTAACTGGGTTCCCAGCTTCCATGTATGTGGATGGTATCGTGGTAGTTCGCGGCGATCTCACAGGTTTTGAC
>NW_007521003.1:0-232 GCF_000475195.1 Diaphorina citri
AAATTACAATGTTGCCATATCAAAAAGTGTGTGCGGTAATATGATTTTCGAGAAAATGTACGATAAAAGGGGCAAACAGTGGCAAACACTCAAACAGCCTCAAAGCTCAAACTCAAACTGCTAAAGTAAAGATATTTTTTTCAAACCCATACGTCCTACATTAATTTTATGAAAAGAATAGCTAAAGTACGTGTACAAAGATCAATTTTGTAAAATCAATCTATACTTTTCA
>NW_007521004.1:0-232 GCF_000475195.1 Diaphorina citri
TATTCTTCTCTCTTCAATTGTGAGACGATAAGACCTCTATCTCAAGGTGCCTCCACAATTTTAGAGAATATGCTAGAAGAAAGCTTGCTCTATAACTGATGAACACAATACATGCGGTATAACAATACACAATACATGCGGGATACATGCGGGATCAGTACCTATAGGCTCAAGCCCTTATCACAATGGCTGCATTGGCTCAGCTCTAACCGTCAGCTGGCTCAGCTCTGCG
>NW_007521005.1:0-232 GCF_000475195.1 Diaphorina citri
AGAGCTCAAACAGGGACGTCTGAGGGGGGTAGTGAGGTCCCCCGTACATAATGGCAACCTGAACAATATTCACATGTATCTGGGAATACCGTATGCAGCGCCCCCTGTTGGTAAGTCATAGAAATACCGAATTCCGCTAATATCTAATCTAATACATATCTAACCCAATTGAAATTCTCTCTATGATTTAATTTAAACGGATTTCGCCCCTTGGATCTCTGAAGCTAAGCAA
>NW_007521006.1:0-232 GCF_000475195.1 Diaphorina citri
GCGGGTGGGGGAGACTGCAGGAATTTCTTTGCCACTTTAACTCTCTGTGCAAAACTATTCGAACTCAGGTTGAAATAGGAAAAAAAAAAGGTTGGAAAAAAAAGCATCATTATAGGTTCGGACTTTTATTTCGTTCCAGCATCTTTTTCTGTATTTTTCTTCCTCCCGCTTTTCAATTTAATTACAGGCCGTACAGCTCTGTCCTGTAATTCCCAAGGGAAACATTTTCCTT
>NW_007521007.1:0-232 GCF_000475195.1 Diaphorina citri
TCTCTCTTCGATTTCGGGACGATAAGACCATAGCAGTTACAGTTCCCTCTGTCAAACCTCTTAAAAAAAAAAAAAAAGCATCTAAAGTTTATACATAGCTAAAATGAAAACTTTTGAGCGTGTAGATTTGTTACTAAAGACCTTCTTATACAGCGATGTTAAATCTCCATCAAACAAACAAAAAAATGACAATAGCCCCAGTTGGTTTGTGCTTGGGCAGTTAGTGTGTTAA
>NW_007521008.1:0-232 GCF_000475195.1 Diaphorina citri
CTGCATCTGTCCTTAATCCTTCTTATTCCATATACTGCTCTAAATTTTGTATCTGAAAGATTCGACAGAATTAATCGATATTTTCTGATGTGAAAATACTGCGGAGAGATCCAAAGTTTGACAGAAAAAATTCTGTTTCTTGAGAAACTGTATTTAAATGATTTAACACCCAAACTTTTAAAGCCTTAAAGAGTCTTCGTAGATTCGTAGAAGCTTAACCCATCCTTTGGCG
>NW_007521009.1:0-232 GCF_000475195.1 Diaphorina citri
TCCTAATAACAGATATTTTATACATAGTAAATAGAATATAGTAGCCTAGCAGTAGGTATACATTATTACCGATTTGATGGGTGAGTATACTCGTAGATATAGGTAGGTAAAAGATAATCCATACTAAGTAGGGACCAAGAATATCATCTACATTTCTACATAGGTACCTAATTATTATTAGTCTAGGAAATACCCTGTAATAGTTCCTAAATAGACCCAATTATCAGTTTGA
>NW_007521010.1:0-232 GCF_000475195.1 Diaphorina citri
GAACTCGGTTTTATAAGTTTAAGTCTCGGATTAAACAATCTGATTTGTTGATTTTTAACAATGGAGCAGTTGCAAATGAGTAAACATTATTAATAAATGGTCGATTCCTATGTAAAAAGTAGTGAAAAAATCCAAATCTGAGGTCAAGACTCCGAAAAAATAACTGTAAAAGGTCGAAAATTCAATTTTCATTTTCCGTTCTAATGAAAGAATTTAAAGATGTGTGACGTCA
>NW_007521011.1:0-232 GCF_000475195.1 Diaphorina citri
CGTTAATCATTATGCCTAAGTGTCTAGTGAGCTTGGAATGTACCTTCTTGTAAGCGTTGAATCGCGATTTGGATTTCCTCATTCGCTTGTACATTTCGAGATAATAGAACCTCTGTTGTTTCAGCTTCCTCAATAGACATGTCAAATCAAATGGAACGTAACAGGCCTTCTAGGAACTGAAAATATATTGGTGAAATCCATCCTTTGTACGGAGAAACTCTGTTAAATAGTG
>NW_007521012.1:0-232 GCF_000475195.1 Diaphorina citri
AACACAGATCAGCATTGTCTAGATCCGTGTTTGAACCAGACATATTAACATCTGAGCTTAGCTTTATGTTACCTAATGGAAGATTTTGTTCAGAATTTTTAGAAGATTGACTTGGATCAGCAGAATTTATATCTTTATTTAAATCAGCAGAATCGGGAAGATCTTCAAACCTAACAATATCTCCGAGTATATCCGTAGCGTCTGATTCTAGGTTTCGATCAGCATAGCTTGA
>NW_007521013.1:0-232 GCF_000475195.1 Diaphorina citri
TTATGAGAAAACCTCTTTTTTGTCCGCCATGTTCGAAAAATCCTTACGGTACGGGATTACGGTACATCCTAGAAAAAAGTGGTAAAATATAAAATGTAGAAAACAAAAAAAGAAACAACTTTTCAATTCATTGTTGTTGGAAAAAATTTACCGAAAACGAGATATTGTGAGAAAACCTTTTTTTTGGCCGCCATATTGGAAAAATCATTACGGTACGGGATTACGGTACATC
>NW_007521014.1:0-232 GCF_000475195.1 Diaphorina citri
ACCGACGAAAATTTTAGTAAACAATAACTATATCCCCAGAAGTGTTTTCATTCGAAATTGACCAGGAGAGAAAAAGTTCCAACATTTCAGCTCGTTGGGGATCTGAAATTCAGGCCTTTAGCAATTTTCAGCCAAGCATAAGATAACAAAAGTGAAGACCTCATTTCACGCAGGTTTTCTCACAGCTCACTCCAATTTCCATAGTTTCAAATTTTCAAAAGAGTGAAGAAAA
>NW_007521015.1:0-232 GCF_000475195.1 Diaphorina citri
TCATCAATCAAGGACGCTTAGTAAACATCCCTTCAAAAGCTTACTAACTGGAAGCTAATCCCAGGAAGAAATTCAACTGCGACTCATTTAAACCGCTTCATGATTCTATCAGGAAGTGGGAGATGGGGCGGGACCTATATTAGTGTCCATTACGAAACTTTAGCATCATCCGTG
This sequence comes from Diaphorina citri, assembly GCF_000475195.1. Classification (NCBI taxonomy): domain Eukaryota; kingdom Metazoa; phylum Arthropoda; class Insecta; order Hemiptera; family Psyllidae; genus Diaphorina; species Diaphorina citri. The sequence goes on from NW_007521015.1 coordinate 175, forward strand.
CTTTTTCTCCTCTTCTTTACTTTACGAACCGTGAAATTTCTTCTCCTTGAAGAAGCGA
>NW_007521016.1:0-232 GCF_000475195.1 Diaphorina citri
TGAGCTAGAGACTTGAAATTTGGTGTGTAGTTCACAAATGTGACAAGGATGCAACACAAAACGTTTAATTGAGATAAGCTCTGCGGTTGGCGCTATTTTGACTGCTCTTGGACAGATTTCGACCGTTTTTTGGCGGTTTTCAGCTATACCGACCAAACGGTTAGAGATATTGTATAAGTTAGGGTAAAAGAACACTCAAATAAGCATCATTCAATAGGATAAGGAAAGTCGT
>NW_007521017.1:0-232 GCF_000475195.1 Diaphorina citri
AGCGGCCGAACCGTACATTTCTCGAAGTTCGTCCCGAGGAGACTTTTGATCTAAATTTTATAAAGAACCTCTCTGCAAAGTTTGATTGACTTGGGCCAAAAAGTCCTGAGAAGAGTGAACACTTTTGAGCTTTATTGAAATAAAAGTCCTGAATAGCGGCCGAACCGTACATTTCTCGAAGTTCGTCCCGAGGAGACTTTTGATCTAAATTTTATAAAGAACCTCTCTGCAA
>NW_007521018.1:0-232 GCF_000475195.1 Diaphorina citri
CCCGTCGATACCTTACCTTTCGATTGTCCCTGCTCAGACGTACCTTGCGAAGAGCTACTGCTTGATGGTTTGGATTGACCTGGCTTTGATACTTGATCAGATGGAGTTCTATTACTACCAAGCTTAGAGGAGTTAGAGGGGCTTTCTAAAGGTCCTCCAGATGGTCTCTCTACTGAAGACGCCAGACCACTGTCTCTACTAGTCAGCATTTTTGGAGAGCCTCTTTCTTGAG
>NW_007521019.1:0-232 GCF_000475195.1 Diaphorina citri
TAAAAGTTACAACTCCGAGAAACACTAACAAAGATTAAATGAGGGAAATGTCCGTATTATCTCTCGGATTATATTGTCTAGTTTTATGTCCATTTAAACGACGACGACAATATTTGTCTCAAATCTAATAACGCAACACGATAAAGTCCGAACAGGCAGAATGATAGGGAGATGAGAAAAGTGAGACATATGGAAAATGGCGAACATAAGTGGCGTAGAAAGAGGACAAGGA
>NW_007521020.1:0-232 GCF_000475195.1 Diaphorina citri
CGAGTAGTAATGTTGTGATACAAACAAAAGCCTTAAAGTAGTTACTCAGTGATTCTCACGAAGCTGAGTGCACCTCGAACACCAAAGGAAGAGCCAGAAAAACTTCAGACCTCACCGGGAATCGAACCCGGGACCTCCAGCATGTCCTTTCAATCTTGTACAATGTTGCTGTGTTCTTGTTACAATTTTCAAGGACCTTAATTTAAATAAAGAATATTACATTTTTCATTAC
>NW_007521021.1:0-232 GCF_000475195.1 Diaphorina citri
TGTATTGTATTACAAAACATTATTTCCAGTGTATAGGTATTGCCTATCCTATACTAACTACCTAAATGAGAAGTAGGTTTTATTTTCTGTACCTACCTAGGTAGGTACCTAAAAAAAAAAAACACTATGATAACAACAATTAAACACCATGGAAAAACTTTATACCTACATTTATAAAAAGGTTTATACTTACATCAAAATGATCTTCACAGCAATAATAGCTACCTTTTAG
>NW_007521022.1:0-232 GCF_000475195.1 Diaphorina citri
CAGGTATTTAACTTGTGGTTTTTCCAATTCTTCAAGGTAACGTACTCCCCAAACTTCAGCTCCGTATAGCAGGATAGACTTAATAACCGAGTTGTATACGATCTTATTAGCTTCCCAGTTGTACGTTTTCGTTCTTGCCCACAGCGAATTGACGGTACTAATTGCTCCCATAGTTTTATTTATAAACTTTTTTACATTTTCTGAGAAGCAAAGTCCCGATGTAAAGATGACT
>NW_007521023.1:0-232 GCF_000475195.1 Diaphorina citri
CGAGCTTCTTCAGACCTGAGAAAAGTTTCACATATAGATTTGTAGAAGCTTAACCCATCTTTTAGGGCTGCTTGCCCTTATAGTCCTTACACCGATGCGTCTGAGTGGGCTTTTTGTGTATGGAGTTAAAGTTTCACATAAGATGCTCTCAGGGTAGATCTTAAGATCATTCTGAGAATGGCAAAAAGTTATGATATCCCCCAAAAAAACTCAACCGGCGAAAAAAAGGCCA
>NW_007521024.1:0-232 GCF_000475195.1 Diaphorina citri
TGGATAGAAGTGAGTTCACAGTGACTTACCACAAAGTAGGGATTGAGCCCATTGCAGAAATTCATCACTCTCTGGATGATCATTTACACAAGTAATAGTTTCGGGTTGAACATTAGTGGACAGTATCCTTTGTGTTCGTAACGTTCTCACATTCATTGTTTTGCGGTTGGACTTTTTCCGACTTCCATTGATATTTTCATCTGTAAAGGAAACATGATAACTTAATAAGAAT
>NW_007521025.1:0-232 GCF_000475195.1 Diaphorina citri
TACTCTTATATTATGGTCGCTTCTCCCACTCCTTTTCTCCTATGAAGGCTGTGATCTGAAAATTTTCACTGTGTGAATGTCACCGCAGCCGTTCAATTCACCTAACCAACTAGAGCTTAAGAAAGGATTGCTTCTACGAATCTACCAGAGCTTGAGACAGCAGAACAGTACAGAGAAAACCCAAAAGCCTAGAACAGATTCTCAGAGTGGCGAAGAATCTAGATTGCTCTAG
>NW_007521026.1:0-232 GCF_000475195.1 Diaphorina citri
GGAAAGTTTCGAGATGTGGCTTTGGAGAAGAATGGAAAAGATCAAGTGGTCGGACAAAATACGTAATGAGGAAGTGCTCAGAAGAGTAGGAGAAGAAAGAAGCATATTGAAAACCATCAAGAAGAGAAAGGCAAACTGGTTGGGGCATATTTTGAGAATCATGGAAGACAAAATCGAAGGAAAAAGAGGTAGAGGTAGAAGAAAATTTGGTATGTTATCGGATATCCTGAAG
>NW_007521027.1:0-232 GCF_000475195.1 Diaphorina citri
AAGGGTCTGCTTTTTTTGTTAAAAGATCAATATGGCCAGAAGAAAATCTTTTATGGGGGAAAGACTGGTACGTGAGGGGAAGGGAGGGGGAATGAAGCTTACATAGAAAGAAAAGAGAGCTTCCCCCTTTCCATTTGAGGCTATAATGTATAGGTATACCCTCCACTTGTACGTATGTTTTAGAAATGGTATTTTCATTAAAAATTTCCTTTTCAGAAAATTAAAGGAAACT
>NW_007521028.1:0-232 GCF_000475195.1 Diaphorina citri
AGGACATGTCAATCAAAAGTTATCCCCAAAAAGGAAAATAAAAAATACAAAATTTCACCTTCTGAGAAATATAAAGGTGGTATTTACCAAGAAACAAATTAAAAATGCAAATTTCACATACAACCTAATAGTATCATGAATAATCAAAGGTATGATTTTAAAAGCAAATTCAAGTAGATACTAGACACAAATTATATAAAGTTATTAAACTAAGTACAATGAAATGCTAAAT
>NW_007521029.1:0-232 GCF_000475195.1 Diaphorina citri
TTGAATCTTGCATGAAATGATACCAAGTGTTTCTAATCGTCAAAGCAGGTAAGTTCACTTGAAGATTATTCATGCATTAAAAGTAGGTAGTAAATTTCTTGAACGTCTCGAAGCTCAGTAAGGTCAATCTTTTATCTTCAGGAAAGCTCTTGTAACAGGAACACCATCTTACGATTTGAAGGGAGTACTCAGACTAATGCACTGATGATTAAGTATAAACCTGGCTAAAGGA
>NW_007521030.1:0-232 GCF_000475195.1 Diaphorina citri
GTCATCCTGAAATAAATACATAAAATTCAGATAGATACCTGCTGAAAGAAAAATAATTAAACATATGTGTATACCGATCTACCTACCTACAAAGGAGAAACAATAACTAAGTACCTACATACCTCCTAAATTGTAATACCAACTAATAAACACTCTAAACTAAATCAATAGGTACTTCCTATCTAACTACAACAACTAGGTACCAAAACGCAAAACAAACACGAATAAGTAG
>NW_007521031.1:0-232 GCF_000475195.1 Diaphorina citri
AGTTAAGGATGCTAGTAGACCTCCTTGGAAATAGACCTTTGGAAGAAGATGGTACGTACCTAATGGAAATTCTGAAGGCAGAAATCCTTAAAACCATACCTAAAGGATAAAGCCGAATGCTGTTTACCCCAGATGTTTGCTCTTGTATTTCTCAATACATTACCTCTGATATCTCTCAACCAGCTCATGATGTTGGAGGCTGTTGTTGAAGATGTTTGCATCCAGATAGGGT
>NW_007521032.1:0-232 GCF_000475195.1 Diaphorina citri
ATTTTGTTTATCTGTTTTTAATAATAGGTATGTTACCTATCACCTATCGTACCTATGTGATTTCGCGATTATGTTCGCAGATTTGGCGATTATGTTCGCGGTTTGGCGATTATGTTCGCGGATTTGCCGATTATGTTCGCGGATTTCGCGATTATGTTCGCGGATTTCGCGATTTTGTTCGCGGATTTCGCGATTATGTTCGCGGATTTCGCGATTATGTTCGCGGATTTCG
>NW_007521033.1:0-232 GCF_000475195.1 Diaphorina citri
GGTAGGCTTGATTTGATCCCCCCCCCTGATTTTTTCTCTCTTTTTAAAGTCCTAGCAAGCCTAACCTGATACATAAACACAACCTCATGGGCTAAAATTTGTATTGTTAGACTATGCTAGGACATAAAAGGAAACAGTACATTCCTTATTATAGATTATAGGATAGTAAGGAAAGTAAAAATTGATCCCATCATAGTCTAGCCCACCCTGTATTAGTAGGAAAAAAAATTCT
>NW_007521034.1:0-232 GCF_000475195.1 Diaphorina citri
CACACACACACACACACACGGACCAATGGCTGAAACTTTGGATTTAGGCTCTAGGGACCTCAAAACGTGTTTTGGCACCAAAATCTGACCATCGAAAATTTGACCCGATTACATTACTTTCCTTCCTATAGGATAAGGAAAGTAAAAAGAGAGGTTTTCTGGTCATTGACAACTATGCATATTTACGAGTTTTTTTCTGCTTTCATTTGTTTCAGATTGCTGCTTTGGGTGT
>NW_007521035.1:0-232 GCF_000475195.1 Diaphorina citri
GAAGTAATGAAATTTTATGAGCGCTTATCTTGAGCGCAAGAAATCGCTGCTTTTTCAATTTTGTTTACTCAATCTGCTTGTGTTCCTCTTGCTCACTTCAAAAACATAGATAGCGTGGGTAGCGATTTAGCGAAGCGCTGGAAATGTCAACTATTACAAAGTGGACTGATTAAGTGATGAGTTAATGACTGATGTCGTAAAATGGGACACAAGTTTAGTACCTACCATTTGT
>NW_007521036.1:0-232 GCF_000475195.1 Diaphorina citri
ATGACAGGAGTAGAAGGTACAGTACTTTGTATAGTCCAAAGCAACATCATGATGCAACATTGGGGTAATGGCATGGTATATTACACTTAGTAAATTCTGCAGCTTTTTAACACCAGCTTTACTCTTCCAATTTTGGTACTCTGTAATTTCTGCAGCCTTTTAACAGCTTCCTCATAAACACTGTCAGCAAGGGTCTACAACTTTACAACAACAGATTCCTTGTAAAAATGTT
>NW_007521037.1:0-232 GCF_000475195.1 Diaphorina citri
GGTATGCTTGCGTTTTGGTTGCGGTTGAAGTATCCGCATATCGTCCAAGGGTGAGTGACCTTTTTCTTTCATACACAAAAAGCCCAATCTGAGGCTTAGGTGTAGGGGCTAAACAGCCCTAAAGAATGGGTTAAGACCTTTTTCTTTACCGACGGGAGGGAAGACAAGCTACTCGTCTACTCAAATTAACTTCATCCAGCCTGAGTGGGCGGGGAAAAATCAGCAGCAAGCG
>NW_007521038.1:0-232 GCF_000475195.1 Diaphorina citri
TTTCTCGTCCATTCAAGTAGTTTGAACCCAACCCCCATCATAGGCTCTTCACACAATGGCCCCGCCAGGGTAGCCAATGGAAACCCATTGGTAACACAGTAACACTATTCTTACGTACTTCTGATTAGCCAATTGAATCCCATTGGTAACACTATACTTACTTCTGATTGGTCAAGCTGTCATTTCTCGTCCATTCAAGTAGTTTGAACCCAACCCCCATCATAGGCTCTTC
>NW_007521039.1:0-232 GCF_000475195.1 Diaphorina citri
TTATAGTTTGCAACATAATGACATGTGTGGTGCTGTCGAGGACGTAATCGCTGAAGACAATAGTTCAGATAGTCCTCAGGTCGATGTACCTCCAGATAATAGGCGGACTAGAATGGTTTTTGCCGATGACGATTATTTGCTGTTACCGAGGTCCAATTCAATTATTCAAACGACTTCAAAATTTGATGGTCATGGCTATTTTAAACCAAATTTGAACTTCCTTGAAACCAAT
>NW_007521040.1:0-232 GCF_000475195.1 Diaphorina citri
ATAAATTAATTTTCTATTCTTTTAATCCAGTTTAGGCCAAGCTGTACATAATTTTCGACATGTGGATGCGGTGCGGTGATGGTACCGAATTTGCTGTTGAATACTGATCTCAGGACAACTTTCAGTACCTATATGGTGTCGATCAATCGTGTCGACAAGGTGAGCTCTATACCAGAGTGTGCAGGCTCGTATAGAACCTACCCAAACTTGACAATACTAGACCTGCCCGAAG
>NW_007521041.1:0-232 GCF_000475195.1 Diaphorina citri
ACGCGGGGTTGCGTATACGGTCGCGCTGCGCGCTCCCGGGGGCTTCGCGGGGTTGTGCATGGGGTCGCGCTTCGCGCTACCTTGTTTACGGTCGCGCTGCGCGCTCCCGGGGGCTTCGCGGGGTTGTGCATTGTGTCGCGCTTCGCGCTCCCTCGTTTACGGTCGCGCTGCGCGCTCCCGGGGCTTCGCGATTTGTGCATGAGGTCGCGCTTCGCGCTCCCTTGGCTTCGCC
>NW_007521042.1:0-232 GCF_000475195.1 Diaphorina citri
GAGAGAGGGAGAGAGATAGAGAGAAAACTGGAAGGTAGATTATGAGGAGATAGAGAGAGAAACCCGAAGACCAAAAGAGGAGGAGGGAGGACAGAAACAGAGGTATAGAAAGAAGGAAAGATGGGAAGGAAGAATGAAAGAGAAATAGAGGAACCTCTGTGAATAGAGAGATTAGAGAAACCATGAAAAGAAAATGTGGGAGGAGAAAGAGTAGGTGACAAGTATGTAAAAC
>NW_007521043.1:0-232 GCF_000475195.1 Diaphorina citri
AAGGGCCAAGAGGAAGAACAGACTAACCCACAAAATCAAAATTTTCAGACTAAGCCACAGTCTGGAACACACGCCATCCACTAGTAGAGGAACTATAGCAATATCAGCTGTAGTCATGGCTTCTGAACTAGTACTAAATCTTCAAAAAAAGTATGCTATACATATTTATGTATTTTCCTTTTGGAACTTGAGACTATGACACATCCTAAACCTGCTCTCTGGAGTAAGTGGG
>NW_007521044.1:0-232 GCF_000475195.1 Diaphorina citri
GGTTTGATAAAGGGAACTGTAACTGCCAAGGTTTTATCGTCCCGAAATCAAAGAGAGAAGGAAGACAGAGTAGAAGAAAGTCAGCCGTTCCGGGAACAAACATTATCCGTTCAGGATAAAGTACGCCCGCGGGCGGAAATCGAACCCGTGGCCTAGCGCTTACAAGGCAGACGTAATACCAACCGAACTAACTAGGCTATTTTACATTTTTTTCAGATTGACTACTTAATAT
>NW_007521045.1:0-232 GCF_000475195.1 Diaphorina citri
ATAAGAACGAGATCCATTCACATTTCACACACTGATCGCTCTATCTCGAGAACCACAACACCTAGAAAGCTGAAATTTAGTGGGAATATTCCTTTTATGGTCTAGGTGTGCAACAAGAAAGGATTTTGCGAAAATCTAAACCGATCCTGAGATTTGATCAATTTTTGATCGCTAAAATCACCATAAAAAATACACAGAGTGCAGAGACTGCGGGAGAGAAAACTTTTCCTCG
>NW_007521046.1:0-232 GCF_000475195.1 Diaphorina citri
AATCGGCTGCGGAGCAGTGGGAATAGGGTGGAAAATCTTGGAAAAGTAGACTGGAAATTTTGAAAAATTGGACTGGAATACCGGGAAAAGTCAGGGAATTTTATTTTTCCATTTTGGTAGACACCCTGGAAAGACGTGGCAACAGTGCATGACAGCATGACTAGCGTAACGTCACGCCATAGTGGGGCGAGTACTGCGAGTAGGTATCAAGCGCGCCGGGAGGCGCGCGAAC
>NW_007521047.1:0-232 GCF_000475195.1 Diaphorina citri
TTTGATTTTTTGATTTTACTTTCATGTAATGATTTAAAATCAAGACTAGAGCCCGTTCTCCCTTTATTCGCAATATAATGTTCAAGTCACCCATCCATTTATTGGCCTTCCTCGGCGTAGCTTAACATAGGTGACGCTAAAACCGGTCTTAAACAATCGACTGAAGTGTTATCTAAAACTTTCTCGCTTTGAGTTCATAGGTCGTCGCGACAAATTTCGAGATCAGAGCTCA
>NW_007521048.1:0-232 GCF_000475195.1 Diaphorina citri
GTATGTATGAAATCTAAAGAAATGACGGGAAATTGGAAACATTTTTCATCTCAAGTTAAACTAAAGTTTAACTTTAGAGATTTCATACATATAACGGTAAGAGTTCGTACATGTGACATGTGATATAGTAACCCTGCCATTCAATATAGGTTTCTTCTTACACCAAAATCTTATATTAGGTATAGGTATACGTACATAGCTATATTATATCGGGGGTAGGTATCTAGTAGGT
>NW_007521049.1:0-232 GCF_000475195.1 Diaphorina citri
CTTCAGGGTTGCAACGTTTCAATCCATAGAAGCAATGGATTGCGTTTTTGTTGATCTGAAAAGTCCTGAAAACATTTTGTCTTGTGAGCTTTCTGAGGGATCTAAGAAACATTTAACCGTTTTCTTTCAATTGTACTATAGTTACCTTCGCATTAATATGCCAGAATATTTGTTAGAATGTTCCTGATAACTCGGTCTTTGTCAATGAAACAGGAGCAGCAAAATCACCAAC
>NW_007521050.1:0-232 GCF_000475195.1 Diaphorina citri
TTGGGAACAATCGATTATTTCACATAATCGATTATCAATAATCGATTATAAAAAATAATCGATTAATCGATTATTAATAATCGATTATTCAAATACGTAGAAAAGTCATGAGAAAAGTGCCTTACCCTAGGGGGGGGGGAGCACTTCTTGTACTTTTAGCACATCACATCAACAACTAAAAAGTAAAAACCAATGAACCTGTCATCAGTCAACCAGTTAAGTCTTAAGTCTA
>NW_007521051.1:0-232 GCF_000475195.1 Diaphorina citri
AATTGCGCTAGAGCCTTTTTCACGAGTGAAAACAGGTCAATTTCAAGAGGTGGAAATATTATTCAACCTAAGTACCTACCTAAGGTAGTTTTGACAGTGTACTCTAGCGGTGATTTAGCTGAAGTTTTTGAAAAAGTAGTTTGAAAGAGAGAACAAAAAACATCTACCTACCAGAATTACGATAAAATATGCGACAGGGATTATTTTAAAGATAAAAATAAAAAAATCCCAC
>NW_007521052.1:0-232 GCF_000475195.1 Diaphorina citri
TTTATTTTATTTGTGACATTTATTTTATTTTTATTTTCAAGCACAACAAGAACACCAACAACACCCATTTCTTGCTGAATCTCTCTCAAAATGAGACGAGCATTTTTTAACTGTTAAAAAATAGTGTTTCATTTTGATTACTTTCCTTATTTTAAAAACAACTGCTACATTAGACTCATATGGTCTGTGTCATAGTAAAATCCGTTCCCACGCGAAAGTTTTCGCCACTTAG
>NW_007521053.1:0-232 GCF_000475195.1 Diaphorina citri
CGATAAGAGTCCAACGACTGTTAACACCATCCGCTTGCATAATCCTGAAATTATCTGAACGAGTACGTTGACCTACTGTCTCATCCGTGAACTCAACATACAAACGAATTGCAGAACGTTCGCCGTTACCAGTCCGACCCCACGCGATGTGACGCAATACCCCATGCGCCCCATTTGTCAACCCGTCCTCCGTTTTTATATTTACCGTTACCATATAAGGAGCCCCCACCTT
>NW_007521054.1:0-232 GCF_000475195.1 Diaphorina citri
ATTTATGAACAAGAATGATCGTTCTTAGATCAGTCTCAAGTCAAAATTGACCAATCAAATGCCTTGAGACTATGCTTAACACGAACTTAAGAGCCAGCATTTTGTTCATAAATATGGGTGTTAGACTTCTCAGATCTTGACCTCGCTACTCGAGAGATTAAGAAGCTTAACACTTCATCATCTAACTCACTCTTGAGACAAGTTCATCAGATAACACTTGGAGTGCTGTTGC
>NW_007521055.1:0-232 GCF_000475195.1 Diaphorina citri
CATCAGCTTGAGCTGCCCTAATCAGAAATTCACTGGATCTAGCTTTATTTGCTATGAGATCATAAGCATTTTGAATGCAAGTGAAGTAGCGATCCCTTACTTTGACGGCTGCCTCAAGTTGAGCAACGTTAGACAGAGGCATGATTCAATAGTCCTAATAAAATTGCAAAGGCTACTTACAGGATGAAGATCTGTCATAGGTTGGGTAATCCAAGCAAAGGCACAAGATCAC
>NW_007521056.1:0-232 GCF_000475195.1 Diaphorina citri
CGAACCAGTCATGAAACGGAATTGAGCTTGAACGAGTGTGACAGGAGCCTGACTGATTCAGCTGGTATGTGCTGCAATAGAGCCTGGCTCCCATGTTGACTAATGGCTGGAATAACGTGCAGATTGAAAATGGAAATACTTTTCGGGTGTAAAGTTGCCAGGTTGGTTATTTGAGAACCGTTGGTTAAATGTAAATGTCTTCATGCTCTCGTCTTTCACTGGATCACAAATG
>NW_007521057.1:0-232 GCF_000475195.1 Diaphorina citri
TAAAGCTACAGTACGCTGGTTAGCTGAGATGAACAAACAAGGAGACTATCCATACTCTGGTAAGTGAACAGATGATACTGCTGTGGAGTTAGTAGGATTGAGTAAAGCTACAGTACGCTGGTTAGCTGAGATGAACAACCAAGGAGACTATCCATACTCTGGTAAGTGAACAGATGGTACAGCTGTGGAGTTAGTAGGATTGAGTAAAGCTACAGTACGCTGGTTAGCTGAG
>NW_007521058.1:0-232 GCF_000475195.1 Diaphorina citri
ATGCGCTTTCTCTCTCCCGTATATTGACGCTATTTCCAACGATAAATATTTGATCGCTGTTGGAAACCTCCTCGGAGGACAGTTCCATCAGATAATATATGGTGGAAAAAATGGATCAAATATGGTGATGCATTTATGTTCCCAAGCTGTTCTAAACGAATTTGTCTCCAAGAATGAAACAGTGAAGATTGATGAACATGTTCTCCCCGTTAAAAGATTGATTGATACTGGA
>NW_007521059.1:0-232 GCF_000475195.1 Diaphorina citri
AACGAGCAAATTCTACACCTTTTTTTTCCTTGAAATTTCAGGACAGATTCGATGTACCCTTGAAAATGGCTTTTTTCGCTGCTGGAATTTGAACGACAGTCCCCCTCTACCAATCCCGTCTCCGCCGCCGAATGCTCAAAATGAGACTCACAAAAAAAAATTATTTGAAGATTTCTTTCATGAAAGAAAACAACTAGTGAAGGTCGGAACAAATTATAGTAATCAAATTGAT
>NW_007521060.1:0-232 GCF_000475195.1 Diaphorina citri
TCTAATTATCAACCAAGCAAAACTGCAGAAAATATCAGCTCAGTAAAAAATAAATCGGACATACTTAATACTCAAAAAGCCCATTTAGCCACTGTTCAACAGCAACCACAATTTTCCAAAGTAAAAGATTTCAAACAAGATTCATCTGGTAAAAGAAAACAAAATCAATCAACCGAGTCCACTGTACGTGGTACCCAGCTCAAATTCATTCCTATTACTAAAAAAAGTGTCC
>NW_007521061.1:0-232 GCF_000475195.1 Diaphorina citri
CGAGATATGGATCACACTCGCCTGACACCTGTATGTCTGTCCGAACACAGGGACTTTGGCAAACGACATACGAGTATAATGACCTCTGGTACACCCCATTTGTCAAGGGTGAAGACTTGCCTTAGCCCTTAGGATCAAATTAGATTTGAAAATCCCCATACACTCCATTTGTCAAGGGAGAAGGCTTACCTTAGCGCTTAGCCCTTAGGATCAAATCACATTTGAAGAATTT
>NW_007521062.1:0-232 GCF_000475195.1 Diaphorina citri
TCAACGAAAACTGCGAATGGTTCTTCCGATTTTGACAATATTTGGCAAAAAATTTGGTGTTGATCGAGTCTTAAAGGGCCCTGTTGGTCTCTTTTTCCGAGTGAGTTAATTAAATCAATAGTATCGAAAGCAGAGCCTGTTTTATCTTTGAAACAGCAGGCGATTGTAAACCTGATCTCAAATTAGAAATCATAAAAGGAATGTAAAAGAGCATCTAACATTAACTGTGAAG
>NW_007521063.1:0-232 GCF_000475195.1 Diaphorina citri
TATTGGATTTTCCTCTTGGCTTGAGGAACTTGAGATTGAAATTAAAGAAGAAATCATATTCATAGGTAAGTAATTGATGAGCTTTTTTCCTCTCCATTGATTTATACATTACTTATCCCTAACTTTGTCGCGTCAGGATCAAAAAACAATAGTTTTTGCCTCGTTCAAAATCTGAACCCATGTGCTGGAATGTGAGGTGTCACTACTTGCATTGTAAGCCTGGAAAGTTTCT
>NW_007521064.1:0-232 GCF_000475195.1 Diaphorina citri
TGTAATCGGGTCAAATTTTTGATGGTCAGTTTTTAATGCCAAAACACGTTTTGAGGTCCCTAGAGCCTAAATCCAAAGCTTCAGCCATTGGTCCGTGTGTGTGTCTGTCTGTAAACAAAATATCTCGAGAACGGTAGAGACTTGAAATTTGGTTTGTAGCTGTCAAATGTGACAAGGATGCGACACGAAACTTTTGGTTAAGATCGGTGCATTGGTTGGCGGCATTTTACCG
>NW_007521065.1:0-232 GCF_000475195.1 Diaphorina citri
CCCTTTTACATGAAACATTTTACTTTGTATGCAAAAATACCCTGCCCCGAGGCAAAAACTTTACACATAGGCCGTTCTCCTTGGGAACGATTCACATATTCGTACACCATAGTATGGAATTCTCTCCCTTCTTACACTGTTTGCAATTTATTCTCCTTCTCCCATTTTCTCTCCTCTTTCTTCTTCTTTCTCTTCTATTTTCTCCTCATATTTCTACTCTCCCTTCTCTCCT
>NW_007521066.1:0-232 GCF_000475195.1 Diaphorina citri
AGAATCAATTTGTACGAAATTTTCGGCGACCAAGTCCCTCCCGAGGTTGTGAACAATCTGCAAACCCAGGTTGACCAGATTGGAAGAAATTAAAAGGTCGCTTGAAAGCCAAGACTGTCCTACAACTCTCGAAGAATCTGTATACATATCAAACTAATGTACCTGTTTGAGACCATCCAAAGACTCTCAATAAAACTGTATATCAAACTGTTTTGTAGAGAAACATGCGTCC
>NW_007521067.1:0-232 GCF_000475195.1 Diaphorina citri
TTGTTCTGCAGCTTCCTTCTTCAAACTATCGACCACATTTTTCGCTTCGGTCAGCTTTGTTATTCCTGCCTGAAATTGCCGAGAACAAATATTTTTCCATTATTAAATTCGAATACAAACTATGGAATCACTAATTTATGTAGGTATACTAAATTATGACTACTATTTCCGAATTATTATCTAATTAATCATGCAAATAAACTAACATTTACAGTTGGAAGAAGGACGGCCT
>NW_007521068.1:0-232 GCF_000475195.1 Diaphorina citri
GCTCCAAACTCCGTGATGGATACGAAGGAACCCGAGCCCGGCCGAACATAATAGGCTCGGCCACCATCTCCTAACCAAACGCCCGGCTCTCTCTTCTTCTCTCGAAACCAGCGACCACGTACGTATCAAAATCTGCTCTCTCATTTTCTGTGTTCCTTTATGTCAATTTTACTCGTTAACATTTCTATTCTAAATTCTAACTCTTGAGCTACCGAACATTAAGTGGTCACTT
>NW_007521069.1:0-232 GCF_000475195.1 Diaphorina citri
TTCAAACAAACAATAACCATTTAATTTTCCATTTCATTATCTCTTCACATATTCTTAATGACTAATTATTAGGTACTTCTTTTTAATGAGATCTGTTTACCTAATGCTATTTTACATACAGGGTGGTTGGAGAGTAGTCGTCCTAGCTCACCTGACCTATCTTTATGTCTGACGTGGATAGAAGAATGCGTTTTTTTATGACTTTATGACGAACAGGAAGAAGTTAGTTAAC
>NW_007521070.1:0-232 GCF_000475195.1 Diaphorina citri
TACACCACTGAGGTTGGTATTAATGTTAAATACATTTTTTACATTCAGTAAACTAAAAGACTAACTTCAAATAAGGGTCTCTACAAGGCTACAATGGCCAAAGGAGCCTAAAGTCCAATGATTTTTTTTCTTCCAATCCAAAGCTCATGAAACTACTAATAGAGCCGGAGCTGAGGTACATTTTTTCTACCTCATAAGGTACAAAATTTTCTTCCTATGGATCTGATGGGGG
>NW_007521071.1:0-232 GCF_000475195.1 Diaphorina citri
AGCACGATGGAAAAATCGTCGCTCTGTTATAATAAAAAGAAAAGAAAATTAAATGGATTTTCTTCATTCGAAAAAAAACTTGGAAAAAAATTCAAACTGAAATTTGTAATCATCATAACGAATATGTATATGATAAACGCACATGTGACAAATTGAAATTTATTCTTCATCCGACCAAAGAGAACAAGACTTAAAAAAGTTGAACATCCAGGCATAAACCACGTGTAACGTT
>NW_007521072.1:0-232 GCF_000475195.1 Diaphorina citri
CACTTGACTGGAAAATTAATTTTGTTTAGTATTTGATCCCCAATGGACCTTTAAGGACCCCGCAAAGGGCCTTTTCTTAGTGAGGTCTACAGTTTTCCAATAATTTTTCTAATTCTAATAACTCACCTTCTATTTCTTCCACGGATTGGATTCTAAATATCCTGGACAAGTGTTTGACCCTGCCATCGTTTCGGTAATAATGAATAGGGTTCCAGTCTCGTGATAGCTTGCC
>NW_007521073.1:0-232 GCF_000475195.1 Diaphorina citri
CCCTATATTTAGATCTGGCGTAATGACAATTTTACACCTGCACACTCGAGAGACATTCTACTAACATAATAAAATCACCAACCAGTTCTCTGAGTAAACAATTGTCCGGAGGGTTGTAGAAAATATCGGGTTTTCCTCGAACATATTCGACAAAAAAGCAACAACAAACACAGCAATTCCTGATCGCAATCAATTACCGTGTTAAACTATGAAGGTTTTGCCTTAATGAATG
>NW_007521074.1:0-232 GCF_000475195.1 Diaphorina citri
ATCAGATCACAGTTCAAAGTCAGTCTACTGGGACTCAGGAAATAGCATTACCATGGAAACCATTAACTTCCAAATTAAAAAATTGGAAAAAGAAGAGGACTTCAAGAAATGGAAATTTCAGGTGCAAATAATGCTAAGAGCCAGGAATGTGTACGACAAGGTTGAACAAGAAAGTGATACAAGTAAGTTAGGGGATGAGAAGGGCAAAGAAGAAAACAGAAGGGACTTCAGA
>NW_007521075.1:0-232 GCF_000475195.1 Diaphorina citri
CCGTTCTCCCTTTATTCCCAATATAATGTTCAAGTCACCCATCCATTTATTGGCCTTTCTTGGCGTAGCTTAACACAGGTGACGCTAAAACCGGTCTTAAATTATCGACTGAACTGTTATCTAAAACTTTCTCGCATTGAGTTCATAGGTCGTTGCGACAAATTTCAAGATCAGAGCTTATTTGTGTGAGAAAATGTGAAAAAAATCCCCCAAAAACCAGTTTTTTTGTTTT
>NW_007521076.1:0-232 GCF_000475195.1 Diaphorina citri
AAACCCAAGCATTGAACGATGCTGACCAAGTGGACAATCTAAATGCCAGAGAAAATGGAGCTATTTTAATAAATTAATCTCAAAACAATGTTGAAGAAAAACCGCAATCATGTTTTGGCCATGATGCTTCTTTTTGGTCAGCGGGAAGTTCTTATGACTCATGAGCTGAATATCTCATTAACCCTGGATAACACTGACACAAGTGCTACATGATTTATTGTTTCATAGGACC
>NW_007521077.1:0-232 GCF_000475195.1 Diaphorina citri
AGTGGTTGACCATTAAGGGAGGGATGGGTAGAATACTTGTGCTGAAAATCTGATCACATTACAGATTTATAAAATTGATATGGCTAAATATTGAATTCACGAGAGGGATTAAAAAAGTTGAAACTCAAAATTTTTGGATAATAAATTTTAATCTCTAAAATTTCTTTGGCAGTAACACACGTTTCAGAAAAAAATAGAAAACTCAATATTTCCCTCTTTACAGAAATATGTA
>NW_007521078.1:0-232 GCF_000475195.1 Diaphorina citri
AGCAGGATTTAGTATTTAGGGATTTGAAAGAATATAATAGCTACCTTGTCTATCCTGCTCGAATAGGACTGACAAGTCCCTAAACCTCAGCAGTTTAAACAAGGTCTCGTATATTTGATGCGAATTTTGTAATTTGTAATGAAAGTAATGCCGAGAATCGAACTTTTCCTGAAAACTCGAAATTTGAAAACTAATTTTAGACTTGAAGGTTGGGTGGAAAAGCTGTGGTTGG
>NW_007521079.1:0-232 GCF_000475195.1 Diaphorina citri
AACTAACTATGAAATTTGTAAGGTAAACTGGGATAATTTTTATAAATTTGAAAATTTTCATGCATTAATTATTTTATTCAGTATATTTACTGTTTCTCATTTTTTTAGGCGGGCCTTCGCGGGCCGCAAAAATGAGCCGCGGGTTGGACAACCCTGCTCTAGGACAAACCGTTCTTGAGATATTTTGTATACCACCTTTTCAAAATTTCCCATTTAAACCTGTAGTACACAC
>NW_007521080.1:0-232 GCF_000475195.1 Diaphorina citri
TCAATAAGAGAGTTCCTGTTCAAATGAATCAAATCGAAATCTATTATGATTTGTTCCCGTTCCTTGTTCCCGAATATAGTAAATATGGAATTTTATCGATTGGGTGAATTTCTATGGAATCTATAGCTTGGTTTTAGGTCATTTTCAGATTTTCACTGCTGGGTATTTCTGTTTCGTTCCAAATTTGTGTTCCTTGTGCGAGTATATTAAAAATTCACACTTGAAACAGATG
>NW_007521081.1:0-232 GCF_000475195.1 Diaphorina citri
AAAGCCAGGCGTTCCAAAACCGATACTAATCTGTTCAGTCATCGCCCAGGGTGGGAATTGAACCCGCTGTAACAGAGCTAACATTCTTCATGGTTACAAGTATTCACAATTGGCAACACATTTCCGCTCCGATTAATATTTCCAAAGAAAACGACATTCCAAGTTACAATAAACGGACTATATTCCTAAACTCTGATACACACGCTATGATTTGTTTGCAGACTCTTCCAAC
>NW_007521082.1:0-232 GCF_000475195.1 Diaphorina citri
ATGATTTTCCAAGACTTTTCTATGACTTCTTGGCCGATTTTTAGATTCCATGACTTTTCCATGTTTTCCTGTTCGCGTATAAACCCTGAAATAGCTAAGATAATAAGAGGAACTACCAACGGAATTTTCCTTCTCTTTTCTACGACCTCTAGAACCTCAGATAAATCGAGTTGAAAAATACCGGTAAATTTTGTATCCTGACGTCACGACATACGCTCCCCTAAGCGATGAC
>NW_007521083.1:0-232 GCF_000475195.1 Diaphorina citri
ATGGTAACTCTTACCATTTGTATGAATGTAAAAATGGTAACTTTTACCATTTGTATGAATGTAAAAATGGTAACTCTTGCCATTTATATGAATGTAAAAATGGCAACTCTTGCCATTTATATGAATGTAAAAATGGCAACTCTTACCATTTGTATATGAATGTAAAAATGGTAACTCTTACCATTTGTATGAATGTAAAAATGGTAACTCTTACCATTTGTATGAATGTAAA
>NW_007521084.1:0-232 GCF_000475195.1 Diaphorina citri
TAGACAAGGTTGATGTAACAAAGGTCAAGGCAGATAAGACACCCGATATAGAAAAGCCTGACGACAAAGAACCATTAGTCAAGGATGATGTAACAAAGGTACAGGCAGATAAGACACCCGATATAGAAAAGCCTGACGGCAAAGAACCATTAGACAAGGTTGATGTAACAGAGGTCAAGGCAGATAAGTCACCAGATGTAGAAAAACCTGACGACAAAGAACCATTAGACAA
>NW_007521085.1:0-232 GCF_000475195.1 Diaphorina citri
CTGGCAACCAACCACATTATAACTGAGTTGACGGAAGAGGGCATTGTGAGCTCCTATGGAGTCAATATTTCAGACTCATTCAAAGTTTCGGCTATGGCCTTTGCTGATGATATATGCATCCTGGTAAAGTCCATTGAATCTGCTAATATTCTAGCTAACATCTTGAAACAGAGGCTTGATGAGTTAGGTATGTTTATAAATCCAGCAAAAACACAATCTATCCACATCAACA
>NW_007521086.1:0-232 GCF_000475195.1 Diaphorina citri
CCTTATCCTACAAATCTACAAACTATGCACAGACAAATGGCTAATGCTGCTCTTCTTTCCGTGTTCTCTCAAGTCTTCCTCAACCTTATCCTACAAACTATGCACAGACAAATAGCTAATGCTGCTCTTCTTTCCGTGTTCTCTCAAGTCTTCCTCAACCTTATCCTACAAATCTACAAACTATGCACAGACAAATGGCTAATGCTGCTCTTCTTTCCGTGTTCTCTCAAGT
>NW_007521087.1:0-232 GCF_000475195.1 Diaphorina citri
TCGAACCAACCACAGAGAGCCGTCCCACCGTCGGCAAACAGTCCTCGATTTCGGAGCCTCCGCCAATGTGTTCGCGCCATGAGTGCGCGAAATTCAAATCCATAACAAGGGGGCAACACGTCCCTAAATTAATTATGGAAAAAGGAAGGAATTCGTCAAATTCGTTGAAAACGGAGATGAAAGCGACCGCGAAAGAATTTCAACACATTGATTTCAAACCAACTGTTGCCTC
>NW_007521088.1:0-232 GCF_000475195.1 Diaphorina citri
AGGTAGCTTGTCGCCGGATTAATGGAGGTTGAAAGCCCCCATCGGCAGCGCTAGAAACCCTAGCAGTTAATCAGTTATTATACTATACATAAAATCAACATTAAATCCCATAGTAACATTAAATCCCTATTTGTTTAGGTTAAACCAAATAGGGTTTGGGGGGCACGGTTGGTCCAGTGGTAACGCGCTTGCTTGCCATGCAGAAGGTCCCGGGTTCGAATCCCACCATCGA
>NW_007521089.1:0-232 GCF_000475195.1 Diaphorina citri
AATAACTACGGATTTTTTTAACCTATAATTCAAAAATTTAACATTCTTTGGATTCTTTTCAACTCTTAAAAGACTAGTAACTCTAGTAAGTCCCAAGTCCCAATTATTATTAATCACAATGTCCTGAATGATTGCTGGTTTGCAAGAGTCCCCTGGAGTGCCTTATCCTATGACAGATAATAAGTACTAACTATCCTTGCTTAGTTGACACTATGAGGTTAGGAGCCAGAGG
>NW_007521090.1:0-232 GCF_000475195.1 Diaphorina citri
TGCTGAAGTTACAACCATTCCGGAATCGTTGGTTTTCGATTATGATAAATTATCTTACCAAATTTATCTTACTATTGAAAGTAACAAATGCAGATTGTGTCCCGATGAAATTCACTCTGCTAAAAAATGCCCCAAGGTTCAAAAGCAAAACATCTCTGAGAGATTACCAAAACCTTTAGAACCAACCGATCAGCAGTCGAACAATTCTGATGACGCCAATACATCAAAACCT
>NW_007521091.1:0-232 GCF_000475195.1 Diaphorina citri
TAAATTTCAAACTTATATACCTTGCTATGCTCATATTGTTTCAAAAGTTAATAGAGTGGTGCAATATTAAACTGTTAAGATAAAAGTACTACTTGTCCTAATTCGAGAGTCTAAATAAAGCACCATACTAAAACCCAAGGCAACATGAGATGTTTATATTCGATATTAATATGAGGAAGAGGGTAAAGTAATGATGGAAAGTCTTAAATATGAAATACTTATATCTAAAACC
>NW_007521092.1:0-232 GCF_000475195.1 Diaphorina citri
GATGCCGAAAAATTATAAATTTTCTGGATCAGCAAAATCAAAACAAGTGGGTCCATGTCAATTCGGAATATGTTTCTGCTCTAACATAATACCAGGCATAGGTCATACCTACGTTTGCTGTAAAATCTCTAGGTTTACATTTTGCATGTCTTTTGACACATCCTCACAAGTTCTCCAATATGATTTCATCAGAGCGGTCGATGTCATTCTTTCAGGACAATACTGCCATTCT
>NW_007521093.1:0-232 GCF_000475195.1 Diaphorina citri
AAAAAGTCTCTCTCAAACGTTTTCAAACGTTAAACACGTTTTGGGTCAAACTTGTCACTTAAATGTTAGGATCTGTTGAGATTTACACGTGTGCATGTTATGCATTCTTCCCAAAAGCGTGCTCAACGTTGTGGAAAAATGCACAGGTGGCAATGCATCAGAAGGAATGGGGGCGGGGAACGAAAAGAAAGAGAAACTGAAAAGTGAACAGATAGAAGACAGGATTATGATA
>NW_007521094.1:0-232 GCF_000475195.1 Diaphorina citri
ATATCGATATATATCGATATATCGACGAAAAATATATCGATATATATCGGTTTTCGATATATCGCAACATCCCTAGTGAAATCCACAGATTTACAATAGTTGCAATTCAACTGTTGTAAATCACCTGTTGCATCCAAGAAGATGTGCATCAAGTCATGTGTTACAACGCACAATAGTAGTAAGTTATTGTGTAGGCTATGAGGGTGATGGTTTTCTTTATCAATTCACGAGT
>NW_007521095.1:0-232 GCF_000475195.1 Diaphorina citri
TCTCATTCCCCCTTTGATCCCTCTCTTTTTCATTTCCTCCCTCTATCTCTCAATTTATTCCCACTTTCATCCCTCTCCCATTTCCTCTTTCCTGTTTTCCCTTGTCACCCGAAACTTTCTGCGGGGCAAAACAGAGAATTTCCACCTTTTCCCTCAATATTTGCACAAACTGTATACCACTTCAAGTGTAAGTATTCGTACGAAAATATCCCACATCAAATATTTTGTATCA
>NW_007521096.1:0-232 GCF_000475195.1 Diaphorina citri
TTCCAATGTATGGCCCTGGATAGCGAAACTTTGGCCCTGAATAACCGCCGACTTACACATTTCTGGAAATGGAAACCTTGCCCCAAGGTAAAAAAAAAAAAAACAAAAAAACAAACAAAACGACAAACAAAAACTTACCAGGGTGAGTTATGACAGCTGATTCCGGCCGTCCAAACATTCATGGGCAGAATACGTCTCTGATTCAACGAGTCATACTGAACGGAATGCTTCG
>NW_007521097.1:0-232 GCF_000475195.1 Diaphorina citri
CTCATAACAATAGGATTATCTCTTTTCTTTGGTCAAGAAACACATTAAGCTGATCGCTTATCCATCTAGAAAAGATTCTTCCATTTTATTCCAAGGTATAATAATAAGTACAACAGTAAAAATGTAGTGCTTATTTATACTGCTTGGAGAGGAATGAAAAGTCTTACTAAAGCAGTAGGTTATGTACTGTTATTGTGGTCAAATTCTCAAATTATTTTGAGGATAAAATTCC
>NW_007521098.1:0-232 GCF_000475195.1 Diaphorina citri
AATTTGGGAGGTCATTGAAGAAAAGACTGAAGAAAAGTGGTCCCGAGTGGCTACCTTGACCTACTCCCGAAGTAACGCAAATAGATGCAGACACACAATCGCCAATCTTTACTCGCTGCGTACGACCATGGAAAGCACTTTCCAACCAAGTCAAGAAAGATTCACCTATGCCATAGGATCGGAGTTTGGCTATGAGGAAGGCGGTATTCACTCTATCGAATGCCTTGGCCAC
>NW_007521099.1:0-232 GCF_000475195.1 Diaphorina citri
AATATCAAAACCTATTCGAAGCTTATGAGTAAGTTTATTATCTGCTCTAGAAAATTATTAACTGATTCTGTTGACAGTTTGGCTGGGGGATTTTAGACAGAGAGTAGACCAGCTTAGTCTGGCTGAGGGACTTTAAACAGGGAGTATAACCAATTAACCAGCCTAAATATCCCTTGCTAAAGAAATAGCAAAGATGGAGTGCAAAGGGCATCCACTCGTAAAATTTGTCGCC
>NW_007521100.1:0-232 GCF_000475195.1 Diaphorina citri
TTTTGAAAATTTGGACCGATTGCAATACTTTCATTACTAGTATAGCTCCGCTATACTGTAGTAATAGAAAGTAACAAACAGTAAAATATCAAAGAGTCCGAGCACCGAGTAGCTTAGAGGTAAAACATGTGACTTGCAGTCTAAAGCCTGATTCACACTACAGGGTGGTTCGTGATTTGCGAACCACGCTTATATCTCAGAAACGGCTGGGAATTAAGGAATGAAATAAACG
>NW_007521101.1:0-232 GCF_000475195.1 Diaphorina citri
GATATGTTGGAATGTGTGCTGTCAACCCAGAAAAACAACTATACCATAACGGTGAGCGATTTTGTTTTCTTTTTGATAGTGGTTTTGAATGCTCTCTATTCAATGCTCTTGACGTAGATAAGGTCTCCTCAAAGTTAGAGGGACCTCGATTTTACAAAACCATTACTTCGTATGGCTTGGGTAGTGCTGGTTGTACCCAATACCAAACAAGTGTTAGCTCTGGTAGTGATAA
>NW_007521102.1:0-232 GCF_000475195.1 Diaphorina citri
GTGCTTTACTGACTTTACTCGTTTCTTATGTTAGGTATGCGGTCAAATTCTCAAACAATAAAGAAGGTAATTTAATTGGGCTCAGATTTCCGTCACATAAAAATGGTTCCTTGATTAATTTTATCATACACTGATGCAAAGCCTCCGAATACAAAGTCCACAACACAAACCACTATGCTAGGTTCTGCTTTTGCTGTGATCTCAAATTTTTGAGATAACATCCCATGTCTCA
>NW_007521103.1:0-232 GCF_000475195.1 Diaphorina citri
TAACTACATGACCTTTGCCATTGACTCACGAGGACTCCCTACAACATCGACTTTACAACTAACCCTTGACTCAACTAATACTATTACACTAGAAAGACTGACGAAAACACGTTACTTAGGCATACTAATAGACCAACACTTAAAATGGACAGACCACATAAACCAACTCAAGAGTAAGCTCCGCCATCTCATGTATGTTTTTAACAATTTGAAACGCGTCTGCAGCAAATCT
>NW_007521104.1:0-232 GCF_000475195.1 Diaphorina citri
TAGGTAGTATTCGGATTTTTCAACTGCTGCAAATTATAATCACATTGTATATACGTAGGTAGTGAAAAGTGAAAATACCAAAAAAAAGTCTGTACCTACCTAGTATGAATGGTTCAAGTTTCAATGATTACTATTATCACTATCACTTGATTATCTTTCACCTTTCAATTTCATTTTAAAATTTCAATCCCTATAGGTAGGTACAAAAAAATTAATCTATTTCCTCATTACC
>NW_007521105.1:0-232 GCF_000475195.1 Diaphorina citri
AATATCGAACCAAGCGAGGTCCATGTTTTAACTAATTCCACCTGAGCTGTACCAGAAACTCTTGGGGCAGGTCTGCTGGTCCCAAGCCCAGGTAAAGGAGGAGGATTGCTCCCCAAATTAGTCACCTTACAGCGCAAAAAAGTCCAAGTTCTAACTGGCTATGATAAAGTAGTGGTTTGAGTGGAAATGCTCACGTAAAGGTGTGTCCACACATAGTCAACCGATGTCTACT
>NW_007521106.1:0-232 GCF_000475195.1 Diaphorina citri
ATAAACTGAATATTAAACAAATTAGGTAGGTACATAAGTAGGTACTGATTTTCTTTAATCACGATCGAATAAACTACGAGCTAAAAAATGCCCGGAGGGACGGACCCAGCTTGTTCTCCTTTATTTATTTCTTCTCCCCTTATTCTCTTTCGCTATACGAGTACCTATCTTTCTCATTTAGTGCTTTACATTTTTTGACGTGCTAGGTTTGTCAGTTGTCACATAAATATAC
>NW_007521107.1:0-232 GCF_000475195.1 Diaphorina citri
TCCTTCAATTTTCCAGCTTCTCCTCTCTCCCCCCTCTCTTTGACATTCATCAATAAATTTAGTATCCTGAGCACAAAAATAAATAAAGCTCGAAGAAATTTTTCTTTTTTTTTATTGAAAATTAGAATTAAAAGTTAAAAAAGATTTAACTTTTCTTCAAATTGAATTATCACTCCACCTTTTTCTTTTCAACCTTTCAAACTTTTACCTCGTCTTTTTGCCGTTTCTCAGA
>NW_007521108.1:0-232 GCF_000475195.1 Diaphorina citri
TCAGACTTATGTGGCGTATGGTACAGGTAGGCCAATAAATGGTACGTTTTTTAGGTGGGCGAATAAATGGTACACTTATCCTATATTCAATTTTCCTTGTGTTGACTGGACTATTTTTTTGAACTTTTCCTATTTACCTATTTAATATTTTTTAATTCAATTTTTTCTTCTTAAAGGTACCAATTTGTTTTCAATTACTTGCTTTTCATAAACAGTAACTTGTGGGCATATC
>NW_007521109.1:0-232 GCF_000475195.1 Diaphorina citri
CATCTCTCAAGATTGATCCACCCAGTATCCTGTTCGGAGCTACATAATGTTCACTGAGATCTTCAGCATTCTCCAATGACTTCGATCCTCGAGATGAGAAAGACCTCTCTGTACCTGTTGGAAATATTATTCATACACCAGAGGCAAAACTTGGTAATCTTCTTCTTGTTCTTTTTCCTTTCTCTTATCTGTATTAACAATGAATCGGATTGGACCGGGCTGTTGATGCACC
>NW_007521110.1:0-232 GCF_000475195.1 Diaphorina citri
ATGATTACCTATTCTCATTCCCCAGGTTCAAGATAGTGACACCATGAGCAAACGAGGAGGCAGTGGATTAAATTTTTCTGGGTTCTCCTTCAAAAATGCTGGAAGTGGCTCCCGAGGTGCTGCTATCCCCCCTCCTCCACCCAATGTGGGAGTGAGCAAGCAAGGCTACTCTACCATGACAGCCATCACTCAGAATGCACTGTCAGCATCCTGGGGTATTCCGAAGAAACGA
>NW_007521111.1:0-232 GCF_000475195.1 Diaphorina citri
GTATTAGGTAACTTCGTGTTCATATGTCTTAGATTTTTATGATGTTTTTTTGCGATGACTTTTATGATGGCCTGCAGAGGTTTTTCGTATGTTTTTGATTTGAAAAAATAATAATTATGCTAGGCCAATTGATATCACTGCTTGCAATGCTCTGCTATTATGCACCTTTCAGTAATCTGGCGTTTATCCCAACATCATAAAAATACTCACAAACATTAGCATTAGACTCTTT
>NW_007521112.1:0-232 GCF_000475195.1 Diaphorina citri
TAGCGCAGCATGAGAAGGAGTTCCATGAATTGGAGGGTAACCACAGCAGAAGTTTAGAGGAACACATTGCAAGGTTCCATAGGGAACAGCATGTTGATCCACAAGAACAAGAACAATATAGAATGCAAGAACATGAAGAACACATGCATGGAGAACCACGATGTCCTTATAAGAGGGCAATCAATTTCGTGTCCGATAATGTACATTGGTTCTTTTTGGGTAGTGTTGCTCT
>NW_007521113.1:0-232 GCF_000475195.1 Diaphorina citri
AACAAGCATTGTGTAAAGGTCATTGATAGCTTGTAAAGGTCAGCCATAGAGTGTGAAGGTAACCATAACTTGAACGCAGCTCATTCATAGCTTCTGTGAACGTCACTTCAGGGTTGCAGTGAAGGTCGACGAAGACTACTATTGAGAAGGTCATTCCAGAACGGTAATGAAGGTCATTCATAGCTTGTGTGAAAGTCACGCCACGCCATTCACGATGTGAAGGTCAATGAAG
>NW_007521114.1:0-232 GCF_000475195.1 Diaphorina citri
AGTCATCTTTACATCGGGACTTTGCTTCTCAGAAAATGTAAAAAAGTTTATAAATAAAACTATGGGAGCAATTAGTACAGTCAATTCGCTGTGGGCAAGAACGAAAACGTACAACTGGGAAGCTAATAAGATCGTATACAACTCGGTTATTAAATCTATCCTGCTATACGGAGCTGAAGTTTGGGGATTACGTTACCTTGAAGAATTGGAAAAACCACAAGTTAAATACCTG
>NW_007521115.1:0-232 GCF_000475195.1 Diaphorina citri
AAATACCTGCGGGTGTTTTACGAGTAAGTATAGGGCGAACAAAAAGTTTCCAACTCGCGTTTAAATAATTTCTAAATTGATTTCTATAGAAAGGTGTAACGTTTTAGAGCAACCCGCGCTTCCTAGTAGGTGTATCACACGGTAGTTGCACAGCAGATTTTCCGGGTTCGATTCCCGACAGAGTCGAATTTTTTTCCTCAGCCTCTTCATGACAATTTTGGCTTGTCATAAA
>NW_007521116.1:0-232 GCF_000475195.1 Diaphorina citri
CTATAACCTAGGTGCCTCACATGGTGATGTCTGTGTTCAATGAAGACGGTGATGTAAATCCTGAGATAAAGTGAAGGATATTCAAAATATATTATTTGCTTAGCTTAGGCATTAAAATCATGAAAATGGACTAAGCACTAATGAGTTCTCAAGCTTTTTTAATAGATATCATTGTTAACCCTAGGTTGCAATTGTGATTACAACTCATGAACAAGTTTAATGAAGAGATAGG
>NW_007521117.1:0-232 GCF_000475195.1 Diaphorina citri
AACTATTACCATTTAGTAACGAAAGGTTCCCCATACAGTAGTCCGAACCTCAGAAGTCACAGTGCAAGGCGTTTTCTACATTTAAAATCTCTATCTTCTCGTTATGTCTCGGGTCTGACATACCGACTGAAATATGTTTCACGTCTGACAGCAGGCACATGCATTTATCATGCTTCTTTGATTAATGTGTCATTGACAATTTGGAAGTCCATTCTCTAAATGCTTTCCTAGA
>NW_007521118.1:0-232 GCF_000475195.1 Diaphorina citri
TAATTCAATAGTCTCATACTTACATATTTAGTCTTGTTTCAGTCACTTAGTACTTACTTAGCACACAAGTTTCTGGTACCTACTAATTCAGAAGCCATGACAATGAAATAATGCTATAACAAACTAAGTCCGTCCCTCCGGGAATTTTTTAGCCCATAGTTTATTCAATTGTGATTAAAGAAAATCAGTACCTATGTACCTACCTAATTTGTTTAATATTCAGTTTATTATT
>NW_007521119.1:0-232 GCF_000475195.1 Diaphorina citri
TCTGCTAGTTTCAGAAGGACCTTCTCAAGCACTTTTGACTCTTTTCAAACATACATATTTAACGTATTATTTTTGACAACCTTTCTGCTACTTTCAAAGACCATCTTCTATCACACATTTCAAACCCCTTTGAAGATGTTTTCCAAAGACCTAATACTAGTGCACATTTGGAACTCCTTTTGGCTTGTTTTGTTGTTCTACGTTGTTTTTGGCGTTTGATGCTCGTTTCGAA
>NW_007521120.1:0-232 GCF_000475195.1 Diaphorina citri
GCAGACACGAAAAATTGGGAATGCAGACTTGGCCTTAATTTTCTGATCTCACCACTTTTATAGGCCGACATTTTTGGACAGGAACTTGGCCTTTTTTTCACATTTGTGTTTTTGTGGGGATCTCACTCCTTTTTTCTAAGTGTGTATTTACACACCCCCCTCCACCCCCCGGGGGCTTCGCGTGTTCGCTACGCGGGGTTGCGTATACGGTCGCGCTGCGCGCTCCCGGGGG
>NW_007521121.1:0-232 GCF_000475195.1 Diaphorina citri
CCAAAAACGGGATCGACCATTACGGGATTACGGTACATCCTAGAAGAAAAGTGTAAATGTATAAAATGTAGAAAATTAAAATACAAACAGCTTTCTAATTCATAGTTCATAAAAAGAAATTACCGGAAACGAGATATTGTAAGAAAACCTCTTCTTTAGCCGCCATTTTGGAAAAATCATTACGGTACGGGATTACGGTACATCCTAGAAGAAAAGTGTAAATGTATAAAAT
>NW_007521122.1:0-231 GCF_000475195.1 Diaphorina citri
TCTCGTATGAATGGAGGCTGGAGCCAATTCATTGCAAAGGGCGGACATCGATTCCTACCAGTAATGTCAGCATAACACCAGCCTGTGGTATGTTCACTCATGGGACATCCGTTCAATTCCAAATGTCTTGCAAGATACCAGGTGACATGTATGATGAGGCTGGTTTTGTAGCCCGCCTTTTCTGCTGTTTACCAAGAGAGTCCATTTGCTACAGTGACTTCAATCCAAAAA
>NW_007521123.1:0-231 GCF_000475195.1 Diaphorina citri
TTTCTCCTCCGATCACTATTCCTTTACTTTGATCTAGGGCTTCATTCATGATAACTTCTGCATAGAGATTGAATAGTGACATGCAGCATCCTTGACGAACTCCTCTTCCAATCTGTATTTCTTCTGTCTCATCATTTCCTAATTTCACTACTACTCTGTCCTCTGTAAATTTCACTTATTAATCTTCTATCTCTCCAATCTAAACCTATATCTCTCAATATCCCAAACATA
>NW_007521124.1:0-231 GCF_000475195.1 Diaphorina citri
TCGGAATCTTTTATAATCATTGTTTCTACCCTCCTGAGCTTCTTCCGATAGTGTGCCTATTGGTATGAATACACTAGACAAAACCTCCGATCCAGAATGAGTTTTTTGTGTATTGAAGAAGGCATGTTACGCCTGTAGTGCCATGGACATTCTACAAAATACCTTGTTGTCCTCTCGGAATCTCTTGAAGTCCTTGTTGCTAGCCTCTTGTGCTTCTTGTTGGTTCGGTTT
>NW_007521125.1:0-231 GCF_000475195.1 Diaphorina citri
TTTTAAAAAATTGCTAAATAATTTTCGTACAGGATGGAGGTGGTCGAAGTTTTTGTGTAGTTTAATCCCATTCTGAGCTATCCTCTTTTTGTAAGGAGTGATATTTTTTGCTCTTTTTGATGAAATAGTAGGTGTGTACCACAATCTGTGTCCAATTTATTCGTCTAACATATTTCTTGAACAGTGAACTTTCTTTTCTAGTAAAGGCTTTTGAAAATAAACATCAGTGGT
>NW_007521126.1:0-231 GCF_000475195.1 Diaphorina citri
TGGTTGTTTCGGAGAATACCTGTATAGGTTTAAGAAAAGAACGAGTTCTTTATGTGAAGTATGCCAAGAAAAAGAAGATACACCAGAACACACGCTCTTTGAATGTGAGAAATGGAAAGAGGCAAGAGAGGAGTTACACCTAGAGATCAGAGTCGAGAACATGATTGAAGTAATGCTGGCAAGTGAAGAGGGATGGGGTAAAGTAGAGAGATACGTTACGAGTGTCATGAA
>NW_007521127.1:0-231 GCF_000475195.1 Diaphorina citri
GTATTTATTGACCTTGAAAAAGCCTACGACAGAGTGCCAAGAGAAGAAATTTGGAGGTGCATGAGAGAAAAAGGAACACCTGAGAAGTACGTGACAATCGTGAGAGATATGTATGATCAAGCAACAACAAGAATAAGAAGTAGTGTGGGCATGACGGATGAAATCCCAGTGCAAGTTGGACTACACCAGGGGTCAGCTCTAAGCCCATACCTGTTTGATCTAATCATGGAT
>NW_007521128.1:0-231 GCF_000475195.1 Diaphorina citri
TACATTTTGACTCTCTCTGTTTGCACAGTGAGAGTAAGGTCAATTTGAGTAGAGGCAGATGTGTTAAGACTGTGATGTATTGGTCCTGAAGGTAAAACAGACAGACCATAAATTGACAAAATGTCATGAAGACGATTTGACAAGCGCGACGAGGTGTCCAATACGTTCACATTAAAATCGCCCATCACGATTAAGTGCTCATAAAGAGTAATATGGTCTGCCAAGAATTCA
>NW_007521129.1:0-231 GCF_000475195.1 Diaphorina citri
CACGATCCGGTATACCGGATCCGGTAAACCGTATCGTGAGTGGCTGTTCGAGCATCCGGTGTACTCGACTGATCCGGTGACCGGATGAATATAAATTTTTATATTTTCATCCGGTGAACGAAAACTGATCGTGAGTGGGGCGCTCCCGGTCTGGTTATGTCGCGAAAACAGACTGAAGTAATGGTTGACTTCATTGCTATCTATAGGTCCGAGACCTGCTTGTGGAAGAAA
>NW_007521130.1:0-231 GCF_000475195.1 Diaphorina citri
TTCAAATACATAGCATCCTCATAAGGTACCAGTTGAGATAGTACTCTGAAGAAGAATTCAAACTCCTGCTTGCTCCTGATTGGTAGATTGCTGAACCAATGAGGATACGAGCCGTACTGAGGTTTTATGTTCTCCAAACAGCATTGGCGAATCAGAAGAAGGCATTTGATGGTCAGATCTATGTCTTGTTTGCTCAGAGCCGATTTGAAATTCTGATCAATGAAATCTGGA
>NW_007521131.1:0-231 GCF_000475195.1 Diaphorina citri
CCATTTCCCGATTTTGAAAATTTGGACCGATTGCAATACTTTCATTACTAGTATAGCTCCGCTATACTGTAGTAATAGGAAGTAAAAAATTACCGAAAACGAGATATTCTCAAAAAACCCTTTTTTTAGCCGCCATTTTGAAACGGGATCGAACGTTACGGGATTACAGTACATCCTAGAGAAAAAGTGTAAATGTATGAAATGTAGGAAAGAAAAAAACAAACAACTTTC
>NW_007521132.1:0-231 GCF_000475195.1 Diaphorina citri
TTTTATGAGAAATCTGTTGGTACAACCTTCACAACTTTCACAGTTGAGGGAGGAATTATGGTTTATGTGGGATCAATACCAATACCTACTCGACGAGCGGCGTGGTGTCTCTTTTATTGGTCAATTGGATTCCCACAACAAACTCCTTCCTTATGGACAGTTATAAGCTGATTTCCTTGTGACAGTTATAAGCTGAACACCCTGTATGCCATACATAATTGTACTTGTACC
>NW_007521133.1:0-231 GCF_000475195.1 Diaphorina citri
TTCCCCCTCCTCCTCTTCCTCCTCCTCCTACACGACGTCTGATTGGTCAGATTCACCTGTGGGCGTGGCCTCTCTTATCTCCTCCTCTTCTTCTACATCGAGCTACGGGTCTATGGATAGTCATTACCGTGTTGGTTCCTCGTCCAGCAGTAGCTCTTCCCTAGCACCCTATGTTCATGGTAACATCACACCCTCCCTTACAATGAGACTAGGTTATCGCAACAAAAAAAA
>NW_007521134.1:0-231 GCF_000475195.1 Diaphorina citri
GGAGTTTGAGGCGCAATCAGCCTCTCGAGGACAATTGAGTACCAGAGTAAAAAGACTGATGATAAATGAGAATTAATAATAAGGTAGGCACTTAGTAATGCTGTGATATCCATAAAAATTGTGAAAAAGCACTGCTTTTACCACAAAGAATTAATGATTTGATTTGAAATTTTCTTGTGGAAGTTGAGTTGTTATCCAGGAATTCCGCTATTCTGAATCCAAGTTTCCCTA
>NW_007521135.1:0-231 GCF_000475195.1 Diaphorina citri
AAATATTACGTAAGAGGTAAAATTAAAGCGGATTAAACACAAAAGCGATTTTGCAACAGAAAAACACAAAACAAAAAAGGAGCCTCTAATCCGAAAACCCAAAACGATTTACAATAAAGACCCCGACCCTTAAAGCGGAAAAAAAAAAGATAGAAAAAAAATCCCAAAAATGACTAGAAAAAGAAAGAGCGCGGTTCAAAAAAATCGATTCGTCCCGAAGACCAAATTTAT
>NW_007521136.1:0-231 GCF_000475195.1 Diaphorina citri
TCCTTCCTCTTCGTCTATTCTTCTCTTCTCCAAATTCTTCATTCACTCCTACTCCTTTTCATTTTTCTCTACCTCTACCTTTTTCTACATAAGTATCCTTGATCTCCTACCTCTACTTCTACTTCTTGTTCTTCTTTATCATTCTCTCCTCCTCTTGCCGATCTTTTTCCTCTTCCTCTCTCTTCTCCTACATGTATGTCTACTCCTTTCGCTTCTTCTTCTTCTTCTTCT
>NW_007521137.1:0-231 GCF_000475195.1 Diaphorina citri
GCGAGTACCAAGTAGGGAGGGGAGTTACACAAAAAGCCCACTCCGAGGCTTAGGTGTAGGGGCAAACAGCCCTAAAGGGTAATAATAATAATAGTGCTTATTTATACTGCTCGCATAGGACTGAAAAGTCCCTTTACTCCAGCAGTAGGCTACCACTTATCTGTGGTCAAATTCTCAAATTATATTGAGGATAAAATTCCATACCTCGGCTGGGATTGAACCCACGCCCTC
>NW_007521138.1:0-231 GCF_000475195.1 Diaphorina citri
CCATCCAATTTTGGCCCCATGTACTTCTGTAAATTCGACAAAATCAAATGAGAGCGACACGAATCATGTTTATAAGGTACACAAAGGGCGGGTTTCACCAACCTTTTCAGCCCCTAATAGCCCTGTTAATACAAATCAAATGAAACTTAACAAGCTTTCTAGGGACTGAAAGAATATTGGTGAAATCCACTTTAAATATTAGTACTTGAGAAACTCAAATTCCATAGCTTA
>NW_007521139.1:0-231 GCF_000475195.1 Diaphorina citri
GAACTATATACTAGAGTTACACATGATTAAATAAGGGAGACATTTGCAAACTGTCATAAGTTGCGTCGGAGTAGTTAGCAAAACAAGACCACTTAGCACAATAGACCAACTTGTTGTCGACATTATTTTCATTCCTTTATACGTATATGGTAGAGGCTTTCATAGACCAGTATCATGGAACAATAGCAACCCTTATGTCACAATGGCAGACATCATCAGCATACGGTAATG
>NW_007521140.1:0-231 GCF_000475195.1 Diaphorina citri
TTTCCACAAGTTCGGCCATGCCTTTTCCACAAGTTTGGCCATGCCTCGGGATGAACTAGCAGGATTCCGGAGCGAAGCAACGGAATTCAGCTAGTTTATGTATAAAGCCTATGATACCTGAGATCAATAGATATAATTCCCCAACCTTATCTGTGAGAAATCATACCAAGGAAAACCCCGTCTCAAGGAAAAATTCCAGGTCATTCTTTCACCTATAAGAAAAGGTTATTT
>NW_007521141.1:0-231 GCF_000475195.1 Diaphorina citri
TTGGTTAAAATCGGATAGTCACCCATCCAGATATTAACCAAAGTCATTGTTGCTTAACCCTTATTTCGTAAACGGTAAAAGATATCGAAAACATTTGGTCATTTGGATGTGAATATTCTAATCTATGTGATTTTTCACGCCGAATCGAATGAAGCTACTTCTAGAACTGTCCGATTTACGGTTGAGAAGTTGCGGGTTCGATACTCCCCTGTGTCAACAAATTTCCCTTTT
>NW_007521142.1:0-231 GCF_000475195.1 Diaphorina citri
CCATTCGGGCGGGAATCAAAATAAACGGAATGAGAAAAGATCTCACATGTATTTTTCTCGAGGACAGAGTACAAGTTTAGAGTACCTACCTTTTCCTTTCTTTCCTTTTGTAGATAAAACCAACAAAGTAGAAACTGGAAGTACCTTGTCGACAATAAATGAGGATGAAGAAGACAAACTAGATCAATAGACATTGGAGTTGTATAGAATGTAGGAAAAGAAAATCGATCC
>NW_007521143.1:0-231 GCF_000475195.1 Diaphorina citri
GGTCTTATCGTCCCGAAATCGAAGAGAGAAGGAAGACAGGATAGGAGAAACCCAGCCGTTCCGAGAACGAACATTATCTGTTTAGGACAAAGTTTTCCCTGGGGCGGCATCGGGAATCAAACCTGCAACCTGGCGCTTACAAGGCAGGCGCGCTACCTTCCAAGATTACTGGTCTGGCTTGGATGTTCACGGAGAAGACCATGATACCTGGTCAAGTTATGCTATGCCTCT
>NW_007521144.1:0-231 GCF_000475195.1 Diaphorina citri
CTCCTCGATATTGTTCTCAGATAATATCCTTTTTTCTCCCTTGACGTCCTGGTCCTTGTGTTTTCTCATATTTCATTCAGGAGAGAGGTCGTTTTTTGTACCTACATATGTACATTAAATTTCCTATTTAAAATTTATAAAGGCGATCGAAGAAAAGGAGCAAAGCTTGGTTTAAAAGTAAAATTTCAGTAGTTAAATTCGATGTTTTCCGTTTGAGAAATAGCTTCGTAA
>NW_007521145.1:0-231 GCF_000475195.1 Diaphorina citri
ATATAGCAGTTCAGTGCAATAGTCCTTAACTAAAATGGACGCGGCACATCAAGGATCAAGAAGAGACCGCCTTAACATAATAATAATATGTAGCAGTAAGATAGCTATAGTTAAATGTAGATCTAGATACCTTAAGAGGTGACTAATCTATTACACAATACTGACCTCTCTCTCCACCCGCACTTCGCTAGAGCGCTACCTTATCAGTCGTTATCAGCGGTGTACAGAGAG
>NW_007521146.1:0-231 GCF_000475195.1 Diaphorina citri
GTCCACCTACGACCAAGTTGATGTCGAGAATGCTGTTGAACAGGTCCTAGCTGGTGCTAGGATATTTTTACCTTTTTTAATTTTTATTTTGTTACCTACCTATTATTTTTATTAAAACCAAAAAAAAAAATATATATAAAAAAAAATAATAATAATTTAACTACCTACCCAAATCAGTTAGTTTTGTTACTTCATTTAATAATAAAGACTTTTCTTCCATTATTTGTTTAT
>NW_007521147.1:0-231 GCF_000475195.1 Diaphorina citri
ATTTCATGTTTCAGCATTTCCCCCCAACTGTAGAATACGCTCCATTTTCATTTTTGCTAATTTATTCGTTGTGCTTTTATTCTTCGATAACTTTAGTACCTGTATTGTATGGAGAACTTTCAACATTTCATAAGTTGGAGCATTGAGTTATAATTGAATGCGAAAGAGGAAATTCTTTAATTAACTCTCAAAAAATCAGGCTGAGGAAGGCAATCTGACCCCGAGCTGATT
>NW_007521148.1:0-231 GCF_000475195.1 Diaphorina citri
TTCCGTCCGACACGATGTATTCTTCTTCTTCCCGAGACATGCCAAAGTCCGAGATCTTCACGATGTTGTCCTTGCCTGATGGAGGAGGAGAAGGAGAGGAATTAGTAGTGATAGGACTGATAGGTAAATGGTTTCTTGAAATTTAATATGATCCCAAGGGCAAGGTAAACCTAGAGTCCTAGACCCTTGGCAAATGGAGTGTGCCTGAAGCCATGTGTGATGTGTTCCAAT
>NW_007521149.1:0-231 GCF_000475195.1 Diaphorina citri
GGTAGTTTTCGGTGCTGATTATCTTGATCGTGAGTAAATTTCAGCATATAGAATACACGCTTGCATATGTGTCGAAGTGCGCTAGACTGATATTAGGTGTGAATTTGATTTGGGGCAATCATTTTCAATAGAGTACGCAGTACCCTCATTTCTATGATTTGATCAACACCTCTGATGTCTCGGACAAACGAGATAATTTGGTGTCTGTTTAGGACTCTGTGAGGTATATTG
>NW_007521150.1:0-231 GCF_000475195.1 Diaphorina citri
TATCAGAAAGATTTATACCATTATTAATTAACAACACGTAACATAATGTATAGATGGAACGCATGTAATCTAACATACTCAAGTCCTAGCCTCAGAATTCCACGTGGATACCAGGTTAGCTAATACATTATACATATGTTTAGTAAATATACCTATACACGTGTTTCAACTTTCAATATGGTGAAATACAAAGGCATCAGCTATACATTGAAGAGTTCAAAGCTACCTATA
>NW_007521151.1:0-231 GCF_000475195.1 Diaphorina citri
GTTGGTCACATTAGAAGCCAGATCAATAAGGAGCTTAGCGAAGCTCGTGTGTTGCGGACATTTATTCCTCATAATTCTGAACCTCGTAAACTGTCTAATCTTACACCTGATAATTCTGCTCCTTTCCAGAATCCCAGCAGCGGCAGATTGTATACAAATAAGCTACTGATCAATAATACTAATATTCCTGACACTAATAATCCTGATAATCGTACCTATTCTTATCTCTGT
>NW_007521152.1:0-231 GCF_000475195.1 Diaphorina citri
ACCTTGGCGTTTCTTTGTTTTGTTCCAAACACATTAACATTATTAAAATTCTAACATCCATGGACCCGTTATACTGAAATGCAGCTCAATGCAACATCATTTGATAGCTTTGATAAATGACGCTGCAAGTTCAGAATGCTCTTTTACGTGGGATGTTCCTTAGGATGCGATAGATACATTTCAACCTGTAGAAGTTCAATGCAACTAGAATGCCACTCGCTACATCCGATA
>NW_007521153.1:0-231 GCF_000475195.1 Diaphorina citri
CAGTATCAGCAATGAGCCCCAGAGGATCCGCGTTTTAATTTACAACTGAGGCATGTCTTTTTGAGTTATGCTGTTTGGTTTTCGGGATAAATGCAATCTCTTGAGTAGCTGCTTAAAGTTAAGAATCCTCATCAGTAGGTAAATGGTTTCTTCAAATGACATTGATCCCAAGGTATACCCTTTACATTGACAGATCAAGTACCATTAGAATCACTGTAATTCATTGGACAC
>NW_007521154.1:0-231 GCF_000475195.1 Diaphorina citri
GTACACCTACTACGTACATACGTTCCACATAAAGCACCAGAGGTCCTTACTTTGCCAACAGAACCGAACCAAGGACATTATTGCATTACTGACACAGTACAAGTAAGTAGGGTAACACGAGATTCAAAGCTCTTTATTCTCTCGTAGGTAGACGTAGACATTGAAAACAAAAACATGAAGGAGTGAGAAGCGTGAGTTTAAGGCAGGTCAGTGATTGGACGTCACTGAAAT
>NW_007521155.1:0-231 GCF_000475195.1 Diaphorina citri
TCCTATTGAATGATGCTTATTCGAGTATTATTTTACCCTAACTTTTACCATATCTCTAACCGTTTAGTCGGTATAGCTAAAGCGGTCAAAATACCGCCAACCAATGCACCGATCTTAACCAAAAGTTTCTTGTCGCATCCTTGTCACATTTGAAGCTACATACCAAATTTCAAATCTCTAGCTCTTACCGTTCTCGAGATATTTTGTTTACAGACAGACAGACACACACAC
>NW_007521156.1:0-231 GCF_000475195.1 Diaphorina citri
CCCCTGAATACCAATTTGGCATGATATATTTTAATGCCAAAATTCAGAAACTACTTTCAATCTAACATTAACATTTAACAATTTATTTTTCATTTATTTGTAAATGTCTATGTAAAGGAAACTTCTGTTTATAATAGTGGGACATTAGATAATGTAGTTGTGTAAAACATTTTCGTACTCACCTAAGAGATCCCATTCGCCATTAGTAATAAAACTACTGATATCCCCTCC
>NW_007521157.1:0-231 GCF_000475195.1 Diaphorina citri
CTACATCCGTCAGTCAAACATGTAATGTACGTGGATGATTTTGGTATTTTCATCTCCGGCCGTGATGTGGACGATATAAAACAACCACTTCAGTTATCGTTGAAAAACTTACAGACATGGACAAGAATTAACGGTCTAGATTTTTCAGCCGCCAAGACCTGTGGCATAATCTTCAGTAGACGTTGGAGAAGAAATACTCGCCCGCCTAAACTGATCTTTAAAGGCGTACAT
>NW_007521158.1:0-231 GCF_000475195.1 Diaphorina citri
ACTGAGCAAGTGAGTAAGCTGTAACTGCATAATAGAGCAGTAGAAGTAGGCATCCCTACCTATAGACAGGGCCGGAGAGATTTCTGATCTGGGGAAATCCAGGTGGCAGAGCCCGTTGAGAACTGATGGTGCATTAGACGTGCTATCGCTAGGGTCTGGCTAGGGGACGTTAAACAGAGAGAATACTAGCGTCTGGCTGTGGGACTATAAACAGGGAGGAGAACAGCTAAC
>NW_007521159.1:0-231 GCF_000475195.1 Diaphorina citri
GACTTTGGTACCATGGAGGACTTTGATGAACTGGTCAAACTTGTTCACAGCAAAGGTAAGCAGAAAATTTCACAGAAGGAAACGAAAAATCGTTCACATCAACTTTACAGTCATATGTACATGTATGTTATGTAGGTATTAGTACCTATTGATGGATGTATTAGATTTCTGTAAGCTTAACCCGACTTTTAGGGCTGTTTGCCCCTACACCTAAGCCTCAGAGTGGGTTTT
>NW_007521160.1:0-231 GCF_000475195.1 Diaphorina citri
CAACAACAACAAGATTGAACAAACTATACTCACCTGTAGAGGTAGACAGGAATGAATCTTTTCCTTCAACTTCCGTTTCTTGCCATTGTCACTAAAGATGTCAATCTTGGCTGTCTGGTAGGTGGCACAAAGCCGACACAGTTCACTGTACTTATTCATGATGAATTCTGGTGAATTCACTTGATATATGCTTGAATAGGTTCAGCAATGCTCAATAGATGATTCTGTAGA
>NW_007521161.1:0-231 GCF_000475195.1 Diaphorina citri
TCCGAATGGATTGACCTCAAGAATATATACCCTCTTCTTCGCCTTCCATCTTGCCCTTATCCCCCATGGCAAATCAGACTCCCTCAATTTGAGAAAATTTCAGCTTCTACTAAACACTCTGTTTTACCTCAAGAATTTCAACTCAAATACTGTGAATATATCAACAAGAATAGACAGAACAATTCACTGGTCTGTTTTACTGATGGATCCAAAAGTTGCAGAGGTGTGGGA
>NW_007521162.1:0-231 GCF_000475195.1 Diaphorina citri
TAATAATAATAATAATAATAATAATAATAATAATAATAATAATAATAATAATAAACTGAATATTAAACAAATTAGGTATAGGTACCAGTACCTACATAGGTACTGATTTTCTCTAATCACGATCGAATAAACTACGGACTAAAAATTCCCGGGGGGACGGGCCCAGCTTGTTCTCTTGGGAAAGACACACTACTTGTATATCTCCCCATTTAGATAAATTCCCTTTTTTTC
>NW_007521163.1:0-231 GCF_000475195.1 Diaphorina citri
ACGTTTCTGCGCAGTTCTTTCTGCTCCTCCGCTAGCGCGCTTGCATAGTGGCGCTACCTAACGGACGAAAAAAACAACCGCGTAAAGTCTGACGTCACACATATTTGAACTCTTTCATTAGAAAGGAAAATAAAAATTGAATTTTCGACCTTCTACAGTTATTTTTTCTGAGTTTTGACCTCAGATTTGGATTTTTCCCAACTTTTTACATAGGAATCGACCATTTATTTA
>NW_007521164.1:0-231 GCF_000475195.1 Diaphorina citri
GATGGGTGAGAGAGAAAGAGGGAGAGAGTGGAAATGAGGAAGAAAGAGAGAGAGGGAGAAAAGAAAGAGTGTGTTAGAGAGGGAGAGAGTAGGAATGAGTCGAAATAGGAGGAAGAAGAGTAGAAGAAGAAAGAGGAACAAGAGGAGAAAAAGAAGAGAGATAGAGAACAGAAAGAACAAGAGGGAAAGATAGGAGGAGCGAGAGTAAGAGATAGATAGAGCGAGAGAGAG
>NW_007521165.1:0-231 GCF_000475195.1 Diaphorina citri
TTTTTTTGAGAAAGAAAGGTTTGATAGAGGGACGAGCGATAACGGATATCTTATCGTCCCGAAATCGAAGAGAATATCGGGATAAGAGAAAGCCAACCGTTCCAAGAACGAACTTCATTTGTTAAGTTCACTCCGCGGGGTACTCGAACCCACGACCTATATATTTTTGGTGATTGAAAATGTGGCACCCACACATAGTATACATGTCATATCACCCTGTAATAGTTGTAA
>NW_007521166.1:0-231 GCF_000475195.1 Diaphorina citri
TCTATTGTTCATCCGATTTCTTGTTATTCATTATTCTCTGTTTATTCCTTCAATTAATTCTTCTCTGTTTGTTTGTTTGTTTCTTCTTCATTGTTGTGAAGATGAACATGTGTTTGTTCTAGCTAATAATTGACTTACAGCTGATTTCTTTTCTTGGATGTAATTCAATGAGTCCGCTATTTGTGTATTATTGATTTCTCGAGTTTTAAAATTAAATATGTGAGGACTGTA
>NW_007521167.1:0-231 GCF_000475195.1 Diaphorina citri
GATTTATTGACTCGCTTTGTACGCTGAACATTAGTTGTCGTTGTTGACTTGTTTAACATGGCCAGTCAGTCGGAGCACGGTGATGCGTACCAGAGCTACGTGAGTCAATTAGAGAAACGTGTTGTTGAGCAAGAACAATTGATCAGTCTCCTCAATGAGAAACTTGCTGCTCTCTCACCGACAACTGACGCCCGTCCAGGTCCTTCTACTGCGGGGAGGGAGATACATGTT
>NW_007521168.1:0-231 GCF_000475195.1 Diaphorina citri
ACAAAAAGACATCTTTTCTTTATTCTGCTATCGCCATTCGGCGAAAGCTAAAACCGCTACAACAACAACAACAACAACCAACAGAAGAAGGAAACACCCTCACCCCCTAGAAGTTCCTGTAAGCTTAGGGGATGATAAAGAGTTCTAAGACTACTAAGGTATCTAGGTATCTAACCTATACCTATAAAATATTTGAGAAATTGAAAATTGAGAAGCAATTTCATCCGCCAA
>NW_007521169.1:0-231 GCF_000475195.1 Diaphorina citri
ACTAAGACCATACAGACATTCTTCTATTGCTTGCTGCTGCTCGTATGGTTATGTCTGAATAATTAGTCGGATAGGTATGGTGTAATACCTTCTTGTGATCGAGCTAATGTTGGTTCTTGTAGAGTAAACTACGAAACACTCAGATATCAAGCTACTCGTAATACACAAGCAACCTCCTAATGGGTATAACACCTTACACCATAGGTCCTGGGTTTGATCCCCGGTAGATTC
>NW_007521170.1:0-231 GCF_000475195.1 Diaphorina citri
ACCCTTTTAAATATGCGTTAGGAACACAAAAGTTCAAAAAGGGTTGAATCTACGAGTGGGAGAGACCTAGTAAATATAGTACAACTGAAATATTCAATCATAAAGACAAGCAGTATGACTATAACCCCCATGACTATTTGGTCTGTCCCACCTATCAAGGTTCCACTTTTTGTTAAATTTAAAAACAGAATTTCCAACAAAGATAGATCTTTCTAAAAATCAAACCAGGTG
>NW_007521171.1:0-231 GCF_000475195.1 Diaphorina citri
AGATCTGATCGAGCCTAAAAACTAATGAGACAAAATTTCTTTGTGTTGAAAATTGTTCACCACATTTTATCAAAATCGGACCGTTCGTTCGAGAGTTCTGGTGAAACAAAGAATTCCTTTCATTCTATCAACTTCTTTTCTTTCTTTCTTTCATTCTTTCGCTAAGAAACCCATCATCTTATTCCAAACACGTAATGAGTAGTAATGGAAACAATGTGGGAGGAATACGGA
>NW_007521172.1:0-231 GCF_000475195.1 Diaphorina citri
ACACATATCTGGCTAATCCTCTTCAAGTCTTCCACCTCCCTCACCTTCATGACGTGATGTATAAAATTAGTAAAACTAGAACTAGAACATTCCTAAGTTCCTAATGAGTCCAATTTGTATACTTTGGCGCAGTGAAATCTAGAACTACCCTCACTCCCCTTACCCTGCTGGGGTACGATGCAAAATTTCCAGAGCTTCGTATAATACTAAGGGTACTTTGTTTATGACTTT
>NW_007521173.1:0-231 GCF_000475195.1 Diaphorina citri
AAAGTTTCAAGGTTTATTTTCATATAATTTTTATTGTCTAAAGTCTAATATTAGTTACGAAATCACGAAATTAAATTCAATTGTTGACCAAGTGAAAATTAATTATTAATGGTGGACAGTGAAATTTTAGTGCATCATCAGTGAACTTGTCATAAACTTGTAAATCAGAAAGTTTGGTTACCATAGTAACGGAGGTGCGTCCATCTCCAAACACCTGAAAAGCACGTGCTT
>NW_007521174.1:0-231 GCF_000475195.1 Diaphorina citri
GGAATAATCGTGGTTTATAATAATGAATGAAAACAAGTCTTGAAGAGACATTCTAGAATGTGGATCAACAATATAAGTAGGTAGGCAGGTATGTAGGTACTTGGAGTTTTTTCCTCAAGTAATTAATCACCACAATTTTTATGATGGTGTCAAACAAAGTAAATAAACAATATTATGCATTAGGTAGGTGCTAGATACATAGATATAACTGAGGGCCAAGAAAGGGTACTT
>NW_007521175.1:0-231 GCF_000475195.1 Diaphorina citri
GATATCCTTAGGTATTCATTTATCCTCTTGCATAAGTAGGTATCCTTATCCAGATATCCTTAGGTATTCATTTATCCTTTCGCATAAGTAGGTATCCTTGTCCAGATATCCTTAGGTATTCATTTATCCTTTTGCATAAGTACGTATCCTTAGCCAGATATCCTTAGGTATTCATTTATCCTTTTGCATAAGTACGTATCCTTATCCAGATATCCTTAGGTATTCATTTAT
>NW_007521176.1:0-231 GCF_000475195.1 Diaphorina citri
TATTAGTAGCTCACCGTACAAATCGCAATCCAGTTTAATCCCTTTGATGAAATATAAAATCATTAACGAATGGAATCCTGAAGCGGTGACCAAAGAGTCAATTGACAAAAATAATGATACTAAAATTAAAGATTTCGGCAGAAACTGTACAGTGAGACATAAAACGT
This sequence comes from Diaphorina citri, assembly GCF_000475195.1. NCBI lineage: Eukaryota > Metazoa > Arthropoda > Insecta > Hemiptera > Psyllidae > Diaphorina > Diaphorina citri. Next base: position 168 of record NW_007521176.1, read on the forward strand.
TGGTAACAGATGACAATAGAAGACAAGACTCGAATGTATTTGATTTTGAAGAAAACTCCTGCAA
>NW_007521177.1:0-231 GCF_000475195.1 Diaphorina citri
TAAACATACTTAAATAATAATTATCATCAGCCAAAAGATAGGTACACTAACAAAACCTGGAATCAGAAAGACAGACTATGTAGTCAAGGGACAGCTACATCTCATGGTCTAGCTAGTATCTATATCTCTCAATATTGTTATTACTTATTATAATTTTTTTTCCTCAGGAAATGGTTGACATCATCGAGATTGGCCTAGAAGATTTGGAAGTCAATAATGAAGTGCTTCTTG
>NW_007521178.1:0-231 GCF_000475195.1 Diaphorina citri
TGTTTCCGGACATTTCTAAGAAGAGCGAAGAGTCTTTCTTGAGTCTGAACTTTGACCAATGAAGCCATAGGACGACTACTTTGGAAGGAGTAGCTATCTGAATTCACCATCTGCGCTGAGGCAATATTCTCTTGGGATAGCACTGATGTACCAAAGCCAGGCGCCTATGGATATTCACTTGTGTAGATCATGAACAAGAATTTCTAACTTCAGCTTAAACTTAGAAGAACA
>NW_007521179.1:0-231 GCF_000475195.1 Diaphorina citri
AGGTAGGACGGAGCTTGACGCAGCAGAAGGAGGTGGGACTGAGCTTGACGCAGCAGAAGGAGGTGGAACGGAGCTTGAAGCACTGGAATCTTCCAGCCCATCATCAAGGTCCACCCCATCATCTGATGGGGTGGACCTTGATGCAGCAGAAGGAGGGTTTATCGCAGCTGCATTCTGAACTTTCTTCAAAATTGAAAATAAAGTGCTGCAAGGCATCATGTGGGCTCGGGC
>NW_007521180.1:0-231 GCF_000475195.1 Diaphorina citri
ATAGAATGTCCTGTCTATTTTTTTCTTGAGATGTACCCCCATTCGTAGAATACATACATCTTTTACATCTCTGTATCTGTGGACGGAAAATTTGCGCCTCGTTCAGGATTCGAACCCTGCACCTCTGGGTAGAAAGGCAGTTTTGTCTGTTCTGGTAATCAAACTCACGTCCTTCTGCATGACAAACGCGGTCCCACTGGACTAATCATGCCTCGTAACATTCTTCTCTCC
>NW_007521181.1:0-231 GCF_000475195.1 Diaphorina citri
AAAAATCTATAGAAATAGGATGGACTGACCATTGCGGAACTGAAAAATGTCTTTGCAAATTATTGGTTGAACTTCTGGCCATGTGAATCAGAATAGTGATGAACTGAAAGTTATTCCCCCACCCCAAGAGAAACGAGGAAGATAATTTCTATTCTCGTTCCTAAACATGAGAGTAAGTGTAGATAAGTTGATAAGTAAGTCGTTGTATTCGTATCTAGCAAAACGTACCTA
>NW_007521182.1:0-231 GCF_000475195.1 Diaphorina citri
GAATTCAGGCCCTTATGGGTTGAGCGTATAACGTGTAAGATAGGAGTTTAGCCATCCATTCACTGGAAGAAGGAGAAGTATTAATGTTCTCCATAGAGTGTACGGAATATTTTTTCTAATGCTAACCTTAACACTGCACCATTGAATGGTAACGAACTTGGTTCTAAGAGACTCTAAAAGCAAAAGTAGAACGGTTGATGTTTCCCAGACCTAAGCGTAATACCATGTGAT
>NW_007521183.1:0-231 GCF_000475195.1 Diaphorina citri
ATGGATATATCAAGCAGGAAGACTCGGGAGGTAAGTAACAACCTGTAGGTAAGACAAAACTGTCTAGAGCAGGGATTTGCAACTAGCGGCCCGCGAAACTTTCAAGATGGGTCCCCTTTTGCTCTTTTATTATGGACTGGACTCCAAAAATGCAGCATCCACCCCCATCCCCTCAAGAAAATCCTGGATATGGGCCTGCTCCCTTGTATATGTGGCCTGCGAAGTACCTGC
>NW_007521184.1:0-231 GCF_000475195.1 Diaphorina citri
AAATAATAATCGAGTGCACTCGAGTGAAGTCAAACTCGAGTCCACTCGAGTAAAATCATTCACTCGGCCCATCACTACGAATAAGAAGGTGGAGGAGGAGGAGGAGAAGTAGGTAGGTATTAAGAAGGAGGGGATGAGGAAAATGACGAAAAAGATTTTTTTTTTTATGAGGTTTGACAGAGGGAACTGTAACTGCTATGGTCTTATCGTCCCGAAATCGAAGAGAGAAGG
>NW_007521185.1:0-231 GCF_000475195.1 Diaphorina citri
ACTAAAGTCCTGGGAAGAGTGAACTTTTTCTAGGTTTTTCAAAACTAAAGTCTTGAATAGCGGCCGAACCGTACATTTCTCGAGGTTCGGCCCCAGGGGACATTTGATCTACATTTTATAAAGAACCTCTGTGTAAAGTTTGATAGACTTGGGCTGAAAACTAAAGTCCTGGGAAGAGTGAACTTTTTCTAGGTTTTTCAAAACTAAAGTCTTGAATAGCGGCCGAACCGT
>NW_007521186.1:0-231 GCF_000475195.1 Diaphorina citri
AACTCTAATGTAGGTACTGTAGGTAGCTAGGTAGGCACCTACCTACAAAAAATTTACTCACTTTGATAGATAGGGTACCTTTAAACTTCCCTACCATTTATTTACCTACAATATACAATACAATTCTTAGCTAAGTAGGTAAGTATTTATTTTTTGATCAATAAATTATCTACACTGCCATTTTACACACACCGACACTCCTCGCTCAGTAAGGTACCTACCTATCACTTG
>NW_007521187.1:0-231 GCF_000475195.1 Diaphorina citri
GTCTTGTTAGAAGATTTAATTAATTTTTTATAGGCAGATTAGGTTATTGATTTCAAATTGTGTGATGGATTTTGAAGTTCTCCATCGAAGGAATTAGTAGATTGCGGATCATGGTTTGACCTTTCTCTTCAAGTTCATGAACTTTTATGGGGTCACCTATATCGTTTATCAATTTCTTAGGAAATAAATTTACCAACTTGCTTGCCCATTTTGAAAGGACCTTCTGCAATA
>NW_007521188.1:0-231 GCF_000475195.1 Diaphorina citri
CGTTCTTTCTTCCATATCAACTTTTTATTTATTTATTTTCATTCTTCTTTTCTTTTCTCATTATAATATTTTATTTTTGTGTTTTGACGATTTCATTGGATTGAGATAATGACGCTCAAGATTGGTTTTGGGGCGCCATGCAGTTTTATTTTTGCTCATAAAAAGTTCGATTTTATCTTTCTAGGTAGTTATGTTCATTCATAAAAACCCTGTGATATACATACCCACAGC
>NW_007521189.1:0-231 GCF_000475195.1 Diaphorina citri
CTTTAAAATCTTAACATGGATGGGATTCGAACCTGGACTGGCTGGACTTGGTGAGGATGTGCAGAGCTTCGGCTGTACCTCTCAGTCGGGAGTTGATAACCTTAGTACTGACTTGCTGAATACAGGCAAGACCTATGGACAGGTTGATACGGAGTACGGATAGCGAGTTCCACGTGAGGCGTAGACTAGTGATGACGAGACGGCCCTTGTCACCCGCGTTACCTGGAATAT
>NW_007521190.1:0-231 GCF_000475195.1 Diaphorina citri
AAAGAAAGGTCAAAATAATTTTCAAAATCCCGTCAAGCTCTGTTAATCTTCTAAAGCTGTTGCACACACTTTCAACTCGCTGTTTTGGCATAATTGTTTAATGTTAAGCTTTAAAAGAGGAAGCTTTCACTCCCTTTTTCTACCCTTCTGGTCTTCATTTTGCCTTCAGAATTTTAATAGGTTGGAAAACAAAATTCTCGTCTATTTGAAAGTCATTAAGAATTTAACGTC
>NW_007521191.1:0-231 GCF_000475195.1 Diaphorina citri
TCCGGTGAGGAATATCTTCGGTAGTCTTTGTTCGACAGTACAAACTAAGTTAACTAGATTTAAACACGGTACACACACTACGGTTTGCCTGCAGACTTATCACCCAACTTGTTCTCACAACCTTGTCTTTCCACAGATCGTATGTATGCACGGCAATTTTGCGCAGACTTCCTGTCTGAAACTTGCCGTACACATGTGCCATTTCCCGAAAGACCAAGTAGTGGGACTGAA
>NW_007521192.1:0-231 GCF_000475195.1 Diaphorina citri
TATGTATTAGATAGGCAATAGGTACACATATAGGTATTTCTTCCCCGTTTATTTTCCGTTTTTGATAGTTAGGTTGTTTGATTTGTAATAGATAGTAAAGGGAAACCGTTTATATTGTAAATAAATAAATAAACACAGATAATGATATACTCTTATGTATTGGAGGATATCCCCACACTGACAGGGCTTGTACTTCACGGGAATCACGGGTGAAAAGGCGTTTGTGGGTCA
>NW_007521193.1:0-231 GCF_000475195.1 Diaphorina citri
ACTTAGGTCAGCATTTTGGATTTTTCCTTCTTCTTCTTTTCTAAAGTTCTTCTTCAATTATTATTCTTTTTAGTTTTGACTTGACAGATTTTGGATGTTCCTCTTGATCAATCTCTGCTTGGTATCGGTTTAATAATTTTGGTACTGTGTAGCACAGTAATCGTTCGCCATATTTTGTATATGCAGGACAGCTTTCAAATTCCTGCTGCCGTCTTAGTTGGTATGTTGCCT
>NW_007521194.1:0-231 GCF_000475195.1 Diaphorina citri
ACAATGGTAATAATAAAAGCAAGAGTAACAATAGAAAATAATAATGAATAAATAAATAAATGAATTGATGGTACAGTAGATAGGTACAATAAAATAAATATTGAATATATAAATCAATGCTTGAGTAATGCGGCTGGGGTGTCATCATGCCAGGCCGGCTTCCAGGAATTCCTGCAAGGAGTAGGGCTCCAGGACCATCAGTTTCTCCCTCAGAATGTTCTCAAATGTATC
>NW_007521195.1:0-231 GCF_000475195.1 Diaphorina citri
CTCGGAGGTCTACAAGTTCCAATTTATAATCTCTTTGACTTGGGTTTTATCATCATGTAGGTACCTACTAAATTCGTATTTGTCAGATAAAGGTTTGTAAGAATATTTCGAATATTTTTCCCCCTTTACAGCAAAAATAACTTGAGGTCAGAGTAGGTTTTTGTTCCTTTACAAATACATATTTGTTTCCTTGTCCGGGTTGAGTTCTGTAAAGAGCTCAAAAAAAGGAAC
>NW_007521196.1:0-231 GCF_000475195.1 Diaphorina citri
TTATGGCTATTCATAAAACATTTTTAAATGATAAAATTATGTAAAAAAAAAATGACCTCGCTGGGATTCGAACCCCCATCCATCACACTTATCATCATAGTAGAGGAGTTAAAATACACACACCCAACCGCTCGGCCACTAAGACATTTGATTTTTAGACGCACAAAACTTCTTTATTAATCAACTCGATCGAAAAGTTTGAAATTTTCCCCTAAAAGTCACTTTTTCCTC
>NW_007521197.1:0-231 GCF_000475195.1 Diaphorina citri
AATAGTGTATCAGCCGGATGCAACCAAAATGGACAACTAAAATTAACCAAACACTTTCGTATTATTTTCGATGAAGACTGATTCATCGGTCGAATTTGAGGACGTTTAAAAGGGCCATCGGGTTGCCCCGGTCAAAAAGTTTGACTTTCGCTAACTTGGGGGCACGGTTGGTCCAGTGGTAACGCGCTTGCTTGCCATGCAGAAGGTCCCGGGTTCGAATCCCACCATCGA
>NW_007521198.1:0-231 GCF_000475195.1 Diaphorina citri
AACGTTGTCATTGTTTAGCTGCTTGAAGTTGAGAATGGTATTCAGGTAATGAGCAGCCAACGTTCTCTTGTTGTCGAAACGTTCACACAGCAATCGATATGCAATGTCGTAACTGCCATTCACAATTTGCAGGTTTTCAATGAGAGTGAGAGGTGGACCTTTCAGAAAAGATCGCAAATACTGCAGTTTTTCGACGTCACTGATGTCAGTACGACGGTGTATGGTTGACTT
>NW_007521199.1:0-231 GCF_000475195.1 Diaphorina citri
TTGTCGATGGTGGGATTCGAACCCGGGACCTTCTGCATGGCAAGCAAGTGCGTTACCACTGGACCAACCGTGCCCCCGTTACCACTGGACCAACCGTGCCCCCAATTACATCGAAAACCGCCAAAAAGCGGCCGAAATGCCGCCAAGCGTTACACCGATCTTAACCAAAAGTTTCGTGTCGCATCCTTGTCACATTTGACAGTTGCATGCCAAATTTCAAGTCTCTAGCTC
>NW_007521200.1:0-231 GCF_000475195.1 Diaphorina citri
TACCGCAGATCTAAATAATTTCACACTATTTTTGTCCCCTTCCAACCATTCGCCTCTGATTTAATTTATTTATGCGACGTAAAAAGTACGTATTATTATCTCTCTGACTTTTTATTACATATAAGTTATTTTGTTTAAGTACATAAGTACGAAATTCTAATACTGAAGTTGTCTTCGATATGTTCATAAACGCATAAATTCCAATGAACACCTAGGCGCTAAAATTGATGG
>NW_007521201.1:0-231 GCF_000475195.1 Diaphorina citri
TCAGGACTCTGGTCTGATCCACAAATCTACATCATTCTCTGTTGTTTCGCATTTTGCATGAGATGATCGCGTGACAAAGTTACGAAACATGTTGTGATATTTATGATTTCGTATCGAGATTATTATTTTCGGAAAAGCCGCTAGGGGAAAATTATGTCACGATTTTCACGACGGAAAATAAAAACGAAAGCCTGGTTCCCGTTAACTCCCGGTTTGTTCCTGTTTTGTTCC
>NW_007521202.1:0-231 GCF_000475195.1 Diaphorina citri
TTGGGGGTTCTTTTCTTGTCTGAAATGCCTATAAATCACTGTTTCCCGTTTTGTAAGCTCTGGGAACGTGACCTTGTCAATAAATCGTAGGAATTGTGATTCAGACGTTTTTCTAAAATTATCTCCCTGTGAACACAATACGTGGTTATGACTAGTGCTAATTTCCATCGCATCATTTACCCGTCTCCCGTTATTTCGATAAAGTAGTTGACTCTCCGCAAGTCACCTTTC
>NW_007521203.1:0-231 GCF_000475195.1 Diaphorina citri
TTTAAATGCTTTTTTTGACCCATTTTACATTTGAGCCAAAATGCTTTTTTTTTAAAATGCTTTTTTGAAAAAAAAAAATCATGATATGGCCCTAAACTCCCAGTAGAAAACAGGGTCTCCACTCCAAATTTTTTAAAATCACTAGATTCAAGGAAAAGAAATCACTAGATTTTTAAATTCTCCCAAAGGTAGTTTATTCGTGGTTTTTGAGGGTAGAAGTCTCATATAATA
>NW_007521204.1:0-231 GCF_000475195.1 Diaphorina citri
AACCGTGCAGAAGGTTATTTTCGAAACACCCTGTACCTAGTGTACCTATATCCCATACATAATGAATGATATACATATGTAATATTTCATAAAGTATAACTTCTCACTTTTACACATTTCCAGTACAAGTTATGTGTGATATTGTCCCAATTAGAATTCATAAAGGGTGCTTGCTACTTCCATGGCATGCGAGACCTCGCGGTCTGGTAGGGTATGGCCATCAAGACATAC
>NW_007521205.1:0-231 GCF_000475195.1 Diaphorina citri
AAGTACTGGACTGGTTTGACTCGTACTTGACGGACAGGACACAAAGACTCAGACTTCGTTCTCAGTTATCTGATGAGGATGAGGTACGATGTCATGCGTTTTCTATTCCACAAGGCACAATTCTTGGACCTTGCCTGTTTAATTGTTACATTGATTCATTACCTGGAATTAGCAAGGGTCAAGTTTTTTGTTATGCGGATGATGCTGTCATTTGTTATTCATCAGATAACT
>NW_007521206.1:0-231 GCF_000475195.1 Diaphorina citri
CCCTGTTTATACTGCCAGAATGAGACTGAAAAGTCCCTTTACTCCCGCAGTCTAAACAAGGTCTTATATATTTCATAGTTATAGTTTAGCGGCAAGGGGAGTAGCGCGGCTTAAGCTTCTAACTCCAAACTAATTAGACTGGAAAAGACCTCGTTTTTTGCCAGCCTAGTTAGCTTAGTTGGTAGCGCGTCTGCCTTGTAAGCGCTAGGCCGCGGGTTCGATTCCCGCCCG
>NW_007521207.1:0-231 GCF_000475195.1 Diaphorina citri
CATAAAAGGAATATTCCTACCAAATTTCAGCTTTCTAGGTGTTGTGGTTCTAGAGATAAAGCGATCAGTGTGTGAAATATGAACTGTGAATGGATCTCGTTCTTATAATATAAGATTGAGGAAGTTTGACGAAGAAAACTGTAACAACGGAAGTCCCATCGTCCCAAAATCGAAGAGAGAAAGAAGAATAAAGCCAGCCATTCCGAGAACAAAACTCATCTGTTTACGATA
>NW_007521208.1:0-231 GCF_000475195.1 Diaphorina citri
GGGAATCAAACCCGCGACCCAGTGCTTACAAGGCAGACGTGCCACCCTCCAAGCTAACAGTAGGTTAATTAGTATGACCTTAGCAGTAAAGAAAGGGCTGCTTAACATGCAATAAATATAATAATAATGGTTTTGTACATATATATCTGAGCTTAGAATCGCGCTCCATTGTCTTTGGACCTAAGCGCAATAATGCGCTAATTATAGCATAATCGCGCTAACTATTTACTT
>NW_007521209.1:0-231 GCF_000475195.1 Diaphorina citri
CAATAATAATTTTCTTAATCAAATTACAGTGATAAGAAATTTAAACAGTGGCCCGCTTCTAGACGTGAGAGTGAGGGAGCATGAGCTCCAAAGGGTTAATTCCTCAATGTATCTCAGGATGATGACTAACAAGGATGTACACAATATTCTCATGAAATTAAAAAAGACGGGTAGAGGTATAGACGGTATTAGACATAAAGATATCATTACTAACAGATTAATGTTTACCCC
>NW_007521210.1:0-231 GCF_000475195.1 Diaphorina citri
CTCAGACATCCAGAAGCCAAGTCTAGCTTTGATGACATGATTGAGGGTACCGAGTTCCTCAGAGTTATCCCTGATGATTCTATTTCTGAGAGGAAAGCAGACAGTGTGGAGAAGCTTGTGTTCTGCAGTGGCAAGGTGTACTATGACCTGATCAAAGCTAGAAATGATAACAATCTGGGAGACAAGATAGCTGTGGTGAGAGTCGAACAAATCTCTCCCTTCCCATTCGAT
>NW_007521211.1:0-231 GCF_000475195.1 Diaphorina citri
CTTGAATAGAATTGAGAAGAGCCCAGAAATGATGGGTTTTAACTTTTAACCGGTGCCAGTGGCATTAGTAGATACAACAGAAAGGGAAAAAAATGTTAACTCCAAGAAAATGAACTTCTTTCTGAAAAATAGTTTCTGGGCTTTTCTAGGCCGTTGTAGAAAAGACCTTTTCATTTTCTTGGTACATGCAAAGATTTTAGCCCTGTTTGGTCTCTGTATTAGGTACTTTAA
>NW_007521212.1:0-231 GCF_000475195.1 Diaphorina citri
AATAAATGATACCAGAGAGTAAGCCGCTTATGAACTGACTTATCAGTTTACCTTGATGTTAATACTTACGCCTTCGTTAAGATCATTTACATGTCTCAGAATTTGGCCTTGTCAGCAGAAAGTAACATATCCTGAGCTACGTCTTCACTAGTCCTTATCTCCTTCATGTGATCTTTCAGAACATTTCGACTTTTGCCATGTTTAACAATTTCCTCAGTCCGAAGAATGGTT
>NW_007521213.1:0-231 GCF_000475195.1 Diaphorina citri
GGAATTGAGAGGGAGAGGAGGGGAGGAAATTGGAGGGAGATAAGGGGAGGAATTGAGAGCGAGAATAGGGGAGAAAAGGCTATTGTAAGGGTGGAGGTATAATAAGGGGAAAAGGAGGTATTGTAGGGGAGGAATTGGGAGGGAATGGAAGGTGGAGGTAGGGGGATGAGGAGAGGAATTGGGAGGGAGAGAAGGGGAGGGGAAGGTAGAGGTAGAGGGAGGAGGAGGAGG
>NW_007521214.1:0-231 GCF_000475195.1 Diaphorina citri
TGGTGGATAATTTTCTACAGGAAAACGATTGGGCCTACGAATACTAGAACGGAAGACATGGGTAATATTGTCCGCCCTGATCCTATGTAACTATGTATTGGGCTCGACCCTAATCCTATGTATTGGTTGGTGATTACGTCAGTAAAATGATGTTCCTAAAAGACAAATCGTTACGATAGGTCGAAAATTGTACTAAGGTGTACGATAAATCGTATCGTATAAACCCCTCCT
>NW_007521215.1:0-231 GCF_000475195.1 Diaphorina citri
ATGGTAACAGACGAGACGGTCGAACTACCGAAAATACATTCAGTTGGGACCTGAAGAGGGTAAAGCGATTCTCAGGATATAAATCTAGATGAATTGAAAATAACTCATAGTGGGAATGAAGTACCAGTCTATCTATTATTATAACAATGAAAAGATACCTGGATATTCACCACAATACACTCAATGCAGAATACTCCAAATATATGTGACCGTTCCTCCTTGACGTCATAC
>NW_007521216.1:0-231 GCF_000475195.1 Diaphorina citri
CAAGAAAGATCATCGAACCAAAGAAACCAAAAACGAAGACAGACAAAACAAAGAAAGGTAAAGATGTGAGTGGTGAAAGACGTGACAAAGCTAGGCAGGAAGTGACGCAGGAACACAAAGCAAAGAAAAGCATGACAAAGAAAAAAGCAGAACCAAAACGAAAGAAGGAATCAGAAAGTGAAGACAAAACTGAAGAGGAATTGGTGATTGACTTTAGTGAACCAGAAGTAA
>NW_007521217.1:0-231 GCF_000475195.1 Diaphorina citri
GTTCTAATATTTTCGAACATCTAAACATAGCTACCGATACAAATAGGTACCTAGTACTGTTATTTTCAATGCCACATACCACACATATCGAACGTCCATACAGGTAACGCGTCAAAGTACCATCTTCGTCTCAGAGTGTACGAGCAATTCTCGTACATCTTTTTCATGTTTCTTGTTTGGTAGATGGAGGAACTATAACGGTTGTTCTGTCTTCTTCACTGAAGACTTCTT
>NW_007521218.1:0-231 GCF_000475195.1 Diaphorina citri
AGAACCACTCAAAGAAAAATTCGATAGTGTCAGGTTTAATTGTTGCCATTTCTCATCAATACACGCAATTATGCATTTATCTAATCTGTTCAGATATTTTCTTGTACGCAATTTCATACTTTATCTGTGGGTGGAATGATTTATGTTTAAATTCGTGAAAAGATCCAATAATCCCAATAGAAGAGGAGTCAAGAAAGGTAACTGTTGCATGATGGTTACACAATAGATCTA
>NW_007521219.1:0-231 GCF_000475195.1 Diaphorina citri
TAGTCGATTTATATTTTATACACAAAATAATACCATGTAAAAAGCATTGATTAGAAATTGAAGATACACATTTACTGCAATATTTTCCGCGTGCGAAAAATAATTAAAATAGGTACCTACTACTAAAAATGTGGACAGTTTTAGCGAAAATTGGCAAGATTTTGCAGTGGGTCAATAATAAGTTAATAACATTCAATGTCAATTTTATTGGTCCGATTCTGAGAAAAAAAA
>NW_007521220.1:0-231 GCF_000475195.1 Diaphorina citri
CGCCCTTCTGTCGAAAGCACAGATAAAATTGAGAAAAAGGTAAAGGTAGATACCGAATTCCAAGATGAATTCTTGGAAGCACTTGATTCATGCCTGAAAGAGAAGGAATCCAATATCCCAAAAAATGAAATTCTGAGACTTTTCCGAGAAACTAAGAACGCAAGAAACAAGCCGGCAATCATATCCCAATTCAATTTTGATACCAAAGAAATTGGTGATATATTGGAAAAG
>NW_007521221.1:0-231 GCF_000475195.1 Diaphorina citri
TCGTGTGATGTTCACACCAGATTTTTATTTCATAGCAATGAAACAACTGCTACATTAGCCTCATGTGGTCTGTGTCGTAGCATGCCCATGACCCATCCCGTAGTATGCCTCTTGCCTCTCATCTATTCTATTCTATTCTCTACAGACGTGTTCATGGATAGAATCATCTCCCTTGGTTCCTCATCGAGTAATCGACGCATGCGCGTGTCTGCGTGTGAATTTCTGCATAGC
>NW_007521222.1:0-231 GCF_000475195.1 Diaphorina citri
TGTCATGACACAAAGGAGGAGGCAGATCGAGTCTTGCAATGTGCCAGACAGATACTGGTTGAATGTAAGGATGTACATCTCTCCAGTCAGGTAAGTGACATACAACATTGATTCGTTACTTCCAGTGTTTCTAGGCGCGGCAGTTTTGCGGTAACAACCCAGTCAGCACACACGATTGGATGTAAGGCTCGAATCAAGCTTACAAATTCACCTGTGTAAGTTGGATGACAT
>NW_007521223.1:0-231 GCF_000475195.1 Diaphorina citri
GTTCTAGAGATAGAGCGATCAGTGTGTGAACTATGAAATGTGAATGAGTGAATGGATCTTGTTCTTATAATATAAGATAAGATAAAAGGTTGATTCCTACGTAAAAAGTTGTGAAAAATCCAAATCTTAGGTCAAAACTCCGAAAAAGTAACTTTAAAAAGTCGAAAATTCAATTTTCAATTGCCGTTCTAATGAAAAAGTTCAAAGAGTTGTGACGTCAGATTTCACGTC
>NW_007521224.1:0-231 GCF_000475195.1 Diaphorina citri
TTTCCATCTCTGAAGTATAAATAACACTTCCAAATTCTTGGCCAGCACCTGAGAGCTATGTCTAACTGATGAGTTCAAGTAAGAACGAAACGCGTCTTAGGCTGCTCGCAGGTGTTGGCATGTTCCTCAGAAACAATGGTTCTCAACAATCCGGAAATGTTTTTGCAACAGTCTAGCAACTTTTTAACTCGCCAGACTTGTTTGGGAAAGGAAATACAAACACAAATTCGC
>NW_007521225.1:0-231 GCF_000475195.1 Diaphorina citri
ATCTCACTAAGTCAAGAAGTATGGATTACTATTCATACCAAGAAGTTGAAAATCATGTTCCAACAGAGAAACCGTCTGGTCCGTCTGTCGATTTTCAAACCAAACCAGACGAGCAACCATCAGAATCAAAAGCCGTGACAACGCGGATACTACCAGAGTATCTGCCTACACCAGAACAGAACTATGAGGTTAGTGAAGAAGATAGTGTAAGGAGTAACGGCAGAATACATG
>NW_007521226.1:0-231 GCF_000475195.1 Diaphorina citri
TTTCACGAAACACAGTAGGGTTATGAATTTATGATTGAAGGTACATATATAATCATAAAATTATTTTAGCAGTAGCAATAATTGCAGCAGAACTTTTAGGAGATTGTACTATGTCTGACAAGTTATCCTACGTTAATAAAGAAGATACATGTTTACATGTTTTATAATACTTCTCGCATGTCATATTTGCATTTACTATTCAAATTATTTTCATGCAGTCAAGTAAACATG
>NW_007521227.1:0-231 GCF_000475195.1 Diaphorina citri
AGCTTCAATCTTTTAAAAGTCAAAGATGTTTTCACGCGGATACTACTTTCAAACTTTAAAATCAAAGATATTCTAAGGTGTATTCTAGCTTCAAACTTTAAAAGCTGCGTTCAAACTTTGAATGTCAAAGATATTATTAAGTGCATATTAGGTCTGTTTTTCATTCCTACGCCGCATCGATGCGGCGTTCACTCTGCGTCAGGAGTGGGGGTAAAAAGTGAAAATTCAACA
>NW_007521228.1:0-231 GCF_000475195.1 Diaphorina citri
TCTGTACTGAGCCAGGCTCACCTGTACTATTACTTACCAGGACTGGTCTGCAGTACTTCGGCTCGATACAGAGCCTTGTCTTCACTAAATTGAGCCATTACATGAAGACCAACCTGCAGCTGGCTCCTCTCAATAGGGCGACACTTGATATATTCTGTACTGAGCCAGGCTCACCTGTACTATTACTTACCAGGACTGGTCTGCAGTACTTCGGCTCGATACAGAGCCTTG
>NW_007521229.1:0-231 GCF_000475195.1 Diaphorina citri
TAGTTCTTTTTACCCCTCGAAAAAGTGTATTTTACCCCTCGGGGGGTAAATACCCCCAGGTTGGGAACCAATGCCCTATGGTTTAGTGATCACTGTGTTTGATCAAAAGTTTGTGTTTTTGGTCAAAATGAAAGGAAAATTTGAAATATGTACATTTTTACTTTCCTTATCCTATAGGAAGGAAAGTAATGTAATCGGGTCAAATTTTTGATGGTCAGTTTTTAGTGTCAA
>NW_007521230.1:0-231 GCF_000475195.1 Diaphorina citri
ATTTGACAGCTACATAGGTACCAATTTTCAAGTCGCTAGCTCTTACCGTTCTCGAGATATTTTGTTTACAGACAGACACACAGATACACACACGGGCCAATGGCTGAAACTTTGTATTTAGGCTCTAGGGACCTCAAAACGTGTTTTGGCATCAAAACTGACCATCGAAAATTTGACCCAATTACATTACTTTCCTTCCTATAGGATAAGGAAAGTAAAAAATGGTGTTTT
>NW_007521231.1:0-231 GCF_000475195.1 Diaphorina citri
CAGGCAGGCGTCCGGTTCCTTCATTACGAGATAGATATCAGGTTCTATGGTCCGGTGTACAAGTAGAAGCAGCAACCATGGACAAGGTCGAGATGTAATTTTCCATTGCCACTCATAGACAATAGATTCATTCTATTGAAGAGCCATCATACCTATACTATGGACTGAAGTGTTTGCTGGAGAGGTTTCGGACACGAAGAGTAAAATTTCAAACTCATTCCATTCCTAAAC
>NW_007521232.1:0-231 GCF_000475195.1 Diaphorina citri
AGATCAATGTCACTTGTAGGTAAATGAAATCCTGTAGAGAATGACAAACAGGAGGGATTAGTCTCAAGGTCTATGGCCATATTCAATGACAACTGTATATTATGTAACTTACTTAAGGTATAAAATAATTAAAGCATTGATCTATTGATAAGAACTTAACAATCCCTTTATCTCAGCTTACAATAGACTAACATGCTTGATGTGATCAAATTCTCAAACAATGTTCAGAAT
>NW_007521233.1:0-231 GCF_000475195.1 Diaphorina citri
GGTATTTATCAGAGTCGGATACTTCGAATAGATCTACAACTTGTTGTTGAATAGATTCTAACTTGTTCACACCGTACGAAGCAGTGGAATAATCTGAGTAGTCTTCCGCCTCAACCAAATTTGTATCATGGTTGGTACTCTTGTCACGTGACATTAATGTAGAAATGCATACCTTAGCAACATGTCCCTGTTTGTTGCATGAATGACACTTTAGCTGTGTCCTGTCTGTGC
>NW_007521234.1:0-231 GCF_000475195.1 Diaphorina citri
GCACATTGTAGTTGATGATGTTGAAGATTGAAATTTTGCAGCGATGTACACGGATGACAAAGTTTTATATTATTACCCCAATACTTCCAACACTGTGAGACGAGTATCGTGCCTATCTCATGGAAAGTTAAGTACCCAACTGATCAATTTTCCAATTCAAACAATGTTAGTGGGTAGGTAGATATTGGAAAATACGAGAGGTTTTAAAAGCGATTAGATCTGCAAAGAGTG
>NW_007521235.1:0-231 GCF_000475195.1 Diaphorina citri
ATGAATGAGGGAGGAATTTTAATATGTCTTTCCCTCTCTCACACTCGTTCCTCTACTCCTTGTTTTTCTCAAGCTTTAAAAAACTTCTTCCTTCTTTATGGTGAAAGATTTCGGCAAAGTAAGTGGGAGTCTCTTGTCGGTGTGATAATAAGGAATTATGACATCTCCACTAATTGAATGAACATTGCTGGGAACCATGGGTGTGTTTTGACATCTCCACTAAATGAATCA
>NW_007521236.1:0-231 GCF_000475195.1 Diaphorina citri
TAATTTTTGGTGAAATAAAATTTTGTGTTGTTTTTTAAAAACCCACCTACGATCTCCGTAGTGGTTACTTACATACATTATAAATATTAGTTATACCGGGTACAGGGTGCGCCGTGTGTTCCGGAACTCCTGAATAATCTGAACATGAGATTGGGGAAATTTTAGATTTTTTAAAAGCTATGTAGGATATGTAGGTAAATCAGGTAGGTGATTTAGGTACTTATTGATTGG
>NW_007521237.1:0-231 GCF_000475195.1 Diaphorina citri
GTTCGTGAGTGTTGAGGGAGATGTGAAGGAGAGAGCATGTGATTCTCTCATCATGTGTATTGTAACCACTCTGAACCAAGGACTGAGGAATGGTGGAGGCATAGGAGATATACTCAGAGCTCCTAGCAGCAAAGTAAGTTCAGAACTCGAAGGGCTGGCTAGGGGACGTTAAACAGAGAGAAGACTAGCGTCTGGCTGTGGGACTATAAACAGGGAGGAGAACAGCTAACC
>NW_007521238.1:0-231 GCF_000475195.1 Diaphorina citri
TGGAGGTTACTGATTTGTCAGAATTTCATTTATTTGAATATTTGTGATTGTTATTTTTGGCATTTCGGCAGATTTGATAATTGCGCGCTTGCGATTCAATATTATTTTTCTCTTTTATCTCCTTTTCTTTTATTTAAATTCTTATACCTATTAAAATGACGAGCTCTCTCTGATGATTGATGTAATATTATTTATCATGGAAAGACCAATTTCTTGCTATTAATTAATATT
>NW_007521239.1:0-231 GCF_000475195.1 Diaphorina citri
CTCAGTGGAGAAAAAGTCAGAGTGGGAAATGTCATACAAGAAAAATTCACGGAGTATAATTACCGCTGTGAAGGTTTTCGTCTGTTAAGTACTTGTTCTTTCTCTGGTAGTCTGGCTGAGGGACTATAAACAGAGAGTAGATCAGCGTCTAGTTAGGGGACTATAAACAGAGAGTAGATCAGCGTCTAGCTAGGGGACTATAAACAGGGAGTAGACTAGTCCAAATTTCCT
>NW_007521240.1:0-231 GCF_000475195.1 Diaphorina citri
CCAAAATTAGTCGTTTCTTTGGTTGGTTCAATATTGATGGTTCTTTGGAGTAACCTCAAATCCAGCCTTCATAGGTTTGTTTCCTCACAAGGAAGCAACCAATTCGAATCCTGTGTCAATTTCCGCCCAGATTTTCAAATTTCCAATTCGTTCTTCGTTCATCTTTCAGAACTCAGTGGAAATTTTAAAATCCGACTAAAATTTACGACAGTCAAAATGGGCTGCAACTCA
>NW_007521241.1:0-231 GCF_000475195.1 Diaphorina citri
AACATGTATCTCCCTCCCCGCAGTAGAAGGACCTGGACGGGCGTCAGTTGTCGGTGAGAGAGCAGCAAGTTTCTCATTAAGGAGACTGATCAATTGTTCCTGCTCAACAACACGTTTCTCCAATTGACTCACGTAGCTCTGGTACGCATCACTGTGCTCCGACTGACTGGCCATGTTAAACAAGTCAACAACGACAACTAATGTTCAGCGTACAAAGCGAGTCAATAAATC
>NW_007521242.1:0-231 GCF_000475195.1 Diaphorina citri
CTCAAAACGTGTTTTGGCACTAAAAACTGACCATCGAAATTTTGACCCGATTACATTACTTTCCTTCCTATAAGATAAAGAAAGTAAAAGAGTAAGGTTCAAAAACCTTACTAAACCTTTTTTTTACACGATACTATAACTCATACAATCTCCAAACTTACCATAGGATTTGAAATACAGCAGGGCAATCATCTCCATTTTATGCTCCGTTGTATACGTGAAGAACTCGCC
>NW_007521243.1:0-231 GCF_000475195.1 Diaphorina citri
GAAGTGTTACAAACAGCAGAGAATGTTTATAATTTATAGAAATTTTAAATAAATTTATTGGTGGAGACGCCAAAACTCCCTTGATGAAAAATCAAGCCTGTGTACAAGTTTGCTCGGGATATCTGAAAGAACTGTCTACAATAGTCTACTTACTTATGTTCTTCACAATACCAATAAGACGTGGTGGAAGGGTTCATATACATTATACATAGAATAATTAGAAACCCTTCG
>NW_007521244.1:0-231 GCF_000475195.1 Diaphorina citri
TGGGCGAAATTTCAAACCAAATCCTAAACCTACTTCATAACTTTTTCGTCTGGCAAGGACACTTCAATAGACCCACACCATTCTGGTATATCATTCCATCAGAACACTCACAATAAGTTCACTATCTATTCCAAATAAACCAGATCAAACAATGCAATTCCGTGCCAGTTGTATTGATTTGTTCGGTACACCTACTTCTATGAAGTTCTGTTACCTTCAAACCAAACACTA
>NW_007521245.1:0-231 GCF_000475195.1 Diaphorina citri
ACAAATAAATAATGACGGACAAAAACGGATTCAACAAAGAAAAAAGACGGACTCGACAAATAAATAATGACGGACAAAAACGGCCTTGACAAAGAAAAAAGACGGACTCGACAAATAAATAATGACGGACAAACACGGATTCAACAAAGAAAGAAGACGGACTCGACAAATAAATAATGACGGACAAACAAGGATTCAACAAAGAAAAAAGACGGACTCGACAAATAAATA
>NW_007521246.1:0-231 GCF_000475195.1 Diaphorina citri
TCTTCAATTGTGTGACGATAAGACCTCTATCTCAAGGTGCCTCCACAATTTTAGAGAATATGCTAGAAAAGAGCTTGCCCTATAACTGATGAACACAATACATGCGGGATAACGGCTCAGTACCTATAGGCTCAAGCCCTTATCACACTGGCTGTAGTTTCCAGGCAGTCTCCACCAACAGTCAGGCCTAAGGCCTGCCACTCACTATCAGGTGGACCTCACAGGTAACCT
>NW_007521247.1:0-231 GCF_000475195.1 Diaphorina citri
GATAAAAGATATAAAAGGGAAATTTCGGGGGAAAACTGATTGGTTAGGTAACAAAGTAAAGAGGGAAGACAAGTAGGGAAGGGATGTAATAATAGGTATTCATGGGCATGGTAATAAACGGAACGGTAGAACAGTAGGAGGGGGTAAGAGATAGAAGGTAGGAACGGTTGAAAGGTATCTTTAACTTGGGGTATAGAAAAACAAGAACGATGACCAGGGGAAATACTGAAA
>NW_007521248.1:0-231 GCF_000475195.1 Diaphorina citri
GGGACATTCCCGGTCCTACATTTTGTTCAATCAACGCAGAGGTAATTTTCACTTTCAATGCAGCATGTTGTATAGGTAAGTGTGAAGGGGGAATTTATATGTCAGGTGACCTCAGGCCCGATTATTAAGTCTGGTTTCGGCCGAAAAGTGTGAGTATCAGAAGTAGGATCCCGAATTCAAAGGTGAAGAGGAAGGAAGGGAGGAAGGGAGAGAGAGAGAGAGAGAGAGAGA
>NW_007521249.1:0-231 GCF_000475195.1 Diaphorina citri
TTTTATCAGCAGTGTTACAAAACAAGCAGAGCTTTACCAATACCAATTACTGGTATACTCTCTAATGGACTTGCACTTGTTTGCTTGCTTCATCACTCACATACGTATCTCTATCGTAGTTAGAGGTATATCTCTAGTAGTTAGAGGTGTAAAATTTGATCCTTCATATAGCCGAAGGCTGCGAAGTATCTCTATGTGGCTTCCCGCAGGTAAACTCTGTGCTACATTCTA
>NW_007521250.1:0-231 GCF_000475195.1 Diaphorina citri
ATGCGGCATCTGAAGTTCAAGGACGCCGTCGTAAAGTACGTTCCAAAGGGCCGGCCCATTTACCGACCCTTGGGGGACCCCGGCCGTCATTTCCATCTCGAAATTGCCCATCACAACTTTCCTAGCCTCCAGATAACTCTTATAGACCCGCGTCAGATATGGTGGTACTTGTTTTTTCTCCAATTGTTCGACAATTTTCTTCCAGGGGGCGCTGTTAAAAGCATTTTTAAC
>NW_007521251.1:0-231 GCF_000475195.1 Diaphorina citri
ACCGCAGTCAACCATCGTGAGGACTTGTGCTTGGTCTTTAAAAGCAGAGAGAACCCTTTGAAGAACTGCCAGCTTGTTTATAGTCCCACAGCCAGACGCTAGTCTTCTCTCTGTTTAATGTCCCCTAGCCAGACAGACAGTGACCTATTCAACTATTCTTCTTTATTTTATCTAGGAAAAACGTCTAGAAGGTGAGAAGCTCTCACTGATGTTATACACAGCAATAGAAGA
>NW_007521252.1:0-231 GCF_000475195.1 Diaphorina citri
CGTGGCCAAAGCAAACACAGACAAAGAGAAAAGTCTTCACGGACGCACACTGTAGGCGAAATAATATGCAAGGGATAGGAACGTAATCCCTTACCAGGTGACGTCATTCTAAAAATAAATAAAAAAAAGCTCGTGTCTTGCATTATGGAGAAAAAAAATTGAAAAGGAGAAAAGAAACGGCGAAGAAGGAGAAAATGGAAAGGATAAAGCAAGTGAGACGAAGGAGGTGGA
>NW_007521253.1:0-231 GCF_000475195.1 Diaphorina citri
CGAGCTTCATTTTTGAATAGAAAATTGCGAGAAAAAAGCCGTCACAAATGAACAGTAACCAGTGTTATTATAGGGTTAAGTTAAACACAAAAAGGAGTTTTCACAATTATTGTTATTATACGGTGCGTTTAACACAAAAAAAGCGCTTTCTTATTCATTGCCGTGGCTTCTGAATAATTACCGCTTTTTCCGCCACACATGTTCCAGCAATTCCGGCGGTCTGTCTGGCCA
>NW_007521254.1:0-231 GCF_000475195.1 Diaphorina citri
GAGTTATTGTTTTCGTGAATTTTTCAAACGAAATCAGGCGAAAGTTTGCCACAAAAATTTCGTGTGCATTTTTCATGGTTCCTTCCCCCTCCCTCTCTCTGAGGAAAAATTAAAGTTCTGTGTTTTGTTTTTCTCCGAACCAAGTTTTTTTTTTTCTTCTTCTTTTTTTTGTACTTTTTTAGTGAGGTAGGTTTAGGGTGCACGCCCATTTCATGTTATCATTCGGAAATA
>NW_007521255.1:0-231 GCF_000475195.1 Diaphorina citri
TTACAATTCCATATTTCGATATGATTCGTCCAAATTCAAAATTCTGCTTTTCCATTGGCTATTACACTTGTAAGATACATTTCCATGCTTTGGTAATTTAGGCATTTAGGGCACAGGGCAATTGGTTATCACACTTTTTTTCCATTATTTTCGAGATTTCTAGGCTTCCATGTTGTATCTTACCTAGAGCTCATGTACAGTTTAGTAGTGAAGTTCAGTGCTGTTTCTTCT
>NW_007521256.1:0-231 GCF_000475195.1 Diaphorina citri
CTTGGAAGTTGAAAGAGTATTATCATATCTACTTCTATCTTGTCTACCTCCTTCAAATTTTTAAAGAGGGGATACATAAGTATCCCTTAAATAAGAAGGTATGACTACCTATCATATCGTTGATAAACAATTTATACTCGTAAAAGAGCCATAGTAATACCTTTTGTACCTCTTTACATCAAACATTAAATAAATAAACATGAAAAGGTTAACTAGATTACGTTGAGGGAG
>NW_007521257.1:0-231 GCF_000475195.1 Diaphorina citri
GAAAAACTGAACGGGATGCCGGGACACCCCCTGAAATTCGGGACTGTCCCGGCCAATTCGGGACGTTTGGCAAGCCTAATTATGGCCTTCTTAATCCTCCTTCTCTCTCTCTCTCTCTCTTCTCTTTTTTCTCTGTTTCTTTCCTCATTCTCTCTCTCCCTCTCTCTTCCTCTCATTTTCGTATAGCATTATGGTCTTCTTAATCCTCCTTCTCTCTCTCTCTCTCTCTCT
>NW_007521258.1:0-231 GCF_000475195.1 Diaphorina citri
GTTCTAAAGCATTATTTCGTCACATATACGCGTAAATCAAGGATCGTGTATTGACTATACATAATACAATGTGGGATGTGATGTACGAGCAGAAGTAAGTAATTTAATAATAATGTCGACTGTAAGTCCTGTCAATTATAACCCGACCATTAAGACGAACCTAAAGTAAGACGCCTACTCGTAATGTACCTGGGAATGACACTATCAGTTGTGCGATCTGCTTCACTTACC
>NW_007521259.1:0-231 GCF_000475195.1 Diaphorina citri
ATAATCTAATGGTAATGGGAAGTAAAAGGTTCAATAAAGTCATGCAAGTTGACAGTACTTTAACTGGAGCCACGAGATCAAGGTTTCTTTTGGGATTTGTATAGCAATAATGTAAGTATTAGGCCTATAATCTATAGCAATAATGTAAGACCTGACAGGTATACCTGATTATGTGTGTGCTCATCAGGTGTCAGATATACCTAGCTGATCAGGTGTACCTGTCAAGTCTAG
>NW_007521260.1:0-231 GCF_000475195.1 Diaphorina citri
TAGATTCAAGATTTAGGTTTTCAAGAAGGATGTTGTACTCGATGTAGTGGGGATATTTTGGATAGAATCCATTGAATTTGCAAAAAAGGTACCTTACAAAGCGTGCCTGTACTCTCTCTAGAATTTTAAAGTTTTTTTGAGTTTTGGGGAACCATATTTCAGAGCCATATTCTAGTGTTGATTTCAAGAGTGATTTGTAGAGGAGTATTATAGCATCCATATCGTTTATAG
>NW_007521261.1:0-231 GCF_000475195.1 Diaphorina citri
TCAGTTTTGCAATGTAAAAGTTCTTACAATAAAATTATTCATCTTTCACAATACTCTATGTCTTTTCATATATAACATAGTGCACATTTAGAATAAATCTTGTATTTTTTTTCCCCAAGTACAGACAGGGACGTCGTTTTTATCAGGCTCTCAATCAGCCCTAACTGGGGTGATTGCTTTGGGCTGACATTTGGTTTTGACCACAAATTTTACTAGTGGATGCCCTTTGCA
>NW_007521262.1:0-231 GCF_000475195.1 Diaphorina citri
ATGGACTAGGAACTATTCCTGCGAGTGTTATCTTTGTTTTGATCCGTGGTTGATTCTTTTATCTTTTGTTTTCGAAGAGTACGGAGGTTTTTTCGATTTGACGAGTGCTTGATGCAATTTTCGCATGCAATTTTCAAATCACTGACGCTTTGGGCAGTTGCAAATGGGTAAAAACTATAAATAAATGGTCGATTCCTGTGTAAAAAGTTGGGAAAAATCCAAATCTGAGGT
>NW_007521263.1:0-231 GCF_000475195.1 Diaphorina citri
ACAAATTTTCATGAAACTTGTTTCACGAAACTCGTACGTATATAAGGTTAACACAGAGCAGTGCACACTGGTGAAACCGAGTTTCATGAAACTCACTGTGCATAGACAGATGAAACACGTTTCATGAAACGCGTTCCACTAGTGTGCATTGCGCCTTACCCTAAAAGGATGTCTTCGAAATGTACAGTGGTGTGGTTAATACTTACTCTCCCCCTGGTGTTAGTCCCAATA
>NW_007521264.1:0-231 GCF_000475195.1 Diaphorina citri
CCCTGGACTAATGTAAAGGTCAGCAGAGAGGTCACAGAAATGGTCATAGCATTAAAATAATAATGTAGTCGTCATGTTGTACAGATTTACACAGACCTTTGCAACATTTCCGGAAAGTTGCTCTTATCAGAGTGATATTATCTGGAATTTAGCAACACATTTTTTTGTGTATTCTGTACCTAGATAGATTTCTAGAACTTATGCAGTCATAAAGCTATCAATGTGCAATTG
>NW_007521265.1:0-231 GCF_000475195.1 Diaphorina citri
TTGTCTAGCATAGTTTCTAATGAATCTAATGATATACATAATACACATCTAATATACATACTACAGACCTGCCCCACAAGGAATCAAATGAACCTCAACATGATATACGTAGTCAGTAGACTCACTAATACCTAACCAAGACGTTAACCCTCGGTTAGGGTTTCCAGACGTCCGGTTTTTCCCGGACATGTCCGGGTTTTTACATGTTTGTCCGGCGTCCGGGGGGATTTT
>NW_007521266.1:0-231 GCF_000475195.1 Diaphorina citri
ATTGGGTCCTCGGCCATAGAGAACAATATAGGACATAGGTACTCTTGGCTCATTAAAGAAATACATTGTTTGAAGGGCCAAGAGGAAGAACGGACTAACCCACAAAATCCACAGTCTGAAATGTGCTCTATCCACTAGTAGAGGAACTATAGCAATATCAGCTGTAGTTTAGAAGTCATTAGAAGTACCGTTTGGCTAGCCCTAAAAGTCATTATTTGTTGTCGTCTTATC
>NW_007521267.1:0-231 GCF_000475195.1 Diaphorina citri
TAGTTGATCCCATGGGATTTTTCACGCCGAATCGAATGGTGAAAATTTTAGAACTGTCCGACTTACAGTTGAGAAGTTTAATGTAATAGAAAGTCGTGTGATGTTCACACCAGATTTTTGACTTTTGTTCCCTTTGCCTTTGAATTTTTTCTCTTCCTCCTTTTTAGCCCGTCCTTCCTTTATTATTACGATAGTAATAAAAAAAGGTATAGTGGACGGGCTATTGTATTC
>NW_007521268.1:0-231 GCF_000475195.1 Diaphorina citri
ACTGAAGTAATCGGATCGACGCTCGATCCGTATCCGCGGATCCGGATCGTGAATGTATTCAGTATTACCCATCTCTAACGTGAACATGACCCTAAATTTCTAAAGACAGTAAGTCTGGAACTTTCGCACGTGTATAAATATTAAGAGTACATACGAGTCCTAAATATATACAGCCCCTTGTGTAACTGACTGACTGACTCACTCACTCACTGACTCACTTACTCATACTAA
>NW_007521269.1:0-231 GCF_000475195.1 Diaphorina citri
TACTATTTCCGCAAGTGTTTCCGGATACTAGGTCACTTGGGTTAAGCAACGCTTACCTCGGTATCTCAGGAAGTAGATCGTATCCGGATGGGCGGGGCCTAGAATCCGTTCCCGGATAAGCAGCGCTTGGTTCTTAATACCATCCGGATCCGCTACTATTTCCGCAAGTGTTTCCGGATACTAGGTCACTTGGGTTAAGCAACGCTTACCTCGGTATCTCAGGAAGTAGAT
>NW_007521270.1:0-231 GCF_000475195.1 Diaphorina citri
GATAGGTGGCGCCAGTTACCAGAAAAGTCCAGGGGACCAAGGTACAACGGGGGCCAAGGTACGACTAGACACCCTATAGGGCAGATAGACTGGAAAAATAGACTGTTTAGGAATAGACTAGAACAGAATAGATTGTTTAACAGTAGAATAGACTACTCACCGTGCTCAGACACTCCACATTACTGGTGGTCGCATTCTCGTTGACTCTCTTCAGGAATTCCTCATACTGCT
>NW_007521271.1:0-231 GCF_000475195.1 Diaphorina citri
AACATTAATAAAGAATTGTAATAAAACAAATTGCAACTCGATGGAAGAAAATAAATAAACCGTTGGGATTCAGTCCATGGAAATTAATTTACAATGAGGAAAACGAATTGTATATAAACATATAAGAGAGTCATGTACACACTATGTACAAACCTGAACATTATACTTTTACAAATATTATACACAAGTAAGGAGAAAAACAAAAGGATAAAGTTATAAAAAAAAGAGGAA
>NW_007521272.1:0-231 GCF_000475195.1 Diaphorina citri
CCATATTTTCGGTCCTTGGTAGACAGTAATCGGCCTAAACCTAAAGAGATTGTTTTGATATTCTGAAGAACCGTTTCCAAAATAAATTTTCAATAAACCCTAACATTGAATGATCCAAGGGGTAATCAAAGGAGTTTTATGAGTTTCATGGTTTATTGAAAGTATTCCTTGAACTGTGCCGACCTTTCATTCTTTTGGGAAAATCTACCTCCTTGAGAAATATTTCTTTTA
>NW_007521273.1:0-231 GCF_000475195.1 Diaphorina citri
GAGATGGATTCTCCTTTTTCAGATTTACTTATCATTCACTCATTAAAATAGGTACAATAAACTTAATGAAATCTACAAAGATTTGTATAAATATAGGTCGGTAGGTATACAATATAAATAGGTATGGAACAGGTATTTGTCTACTCGATTTCCGCTGTTAATTGCGACATTAACTTGGTTTTTATCAAGGTAATGTTGGTCTCTTCTAGGTATGTTTGACAATATTTTGAC
>NW_007521274.1:0-231 GCF_000475195.1 Diaphorina citri
CGAAGCGAATACAATAGTCCGTCCCTTATACCTTTTTATTACTATTGTAATAATAAAGGAAGGACGGACTAAAAATAGTCAAACACAAGAGAGGGTTCTTTCTAATGCATCTAGTGAGGCTGGCTAAGCCAGGTGGGTATTGGGAGAAGGTATTGCAGATGCTGGCACACTCCAGGTCGCGTGGCATAAGAACATCTGCTTCGGATATAACATTCGGTTCCCATGGCATCG
>NW_007521275.1:0-231 GCF_000475195.1 Diaphorina citri
TCCGACACAACATCATTGAAACACTCCTGAGGCACCGCGGCCAGCCGGACAGTAGAAACTGGCAAACAATCATCGGACACACTCGAGTCCAGATCCGGGACACTCTGCAGGTTCGATCGAGGAGGAGGTGGCCTCTGAATAGGAGACATGTTAAAGGTTGAGTCCTGTGTCGCGTTCTCATTATCATTGGATGAAGCAGGACAGCCGGATTCGAAATCCGAAAGAAAGGAT
>NW_007521276.1:0-231 GCF_000475195.1 Diaphorina citri
TAGCAGAGAACCCTCTGAACTTTAAAGTCATCAAGGATGAACATTTCGGTAACGAGTAGCCTCTGATTATCACAGGGTACTAAACAGAACTAACTGTTGTGGTTTTTGAGAACTGTGTTTTTGGACGTTCAAGCAATTCAAGCAAAAGTGCCACTCTTAACCAGAGGAAGGTGATATTTATTTTAACACGGATATTTTGCCAGAATCTTTCACCTTGTCAGAATAACAAAC
>NW_007521277.1:0-231 GCF_000475195.1 Diaphorina citri
GCAGCAGCAAATAGCAGCTGTTTACACATGTTATGAAGTAGCCACCACCCCCACAACTGTATCAAAAGGGTTAACTCCTGATGTACGTGAGCTATCCGTTCTGATCTTGATTCTGTGCAGATCATCTGAAATCCATCAATAAATAATCCATGTAATTATGTTCGCGTCTAACATACGAGTAGAGTGCCAGGATCAGATCACGATACAAGGTCCGAGGAAAGATTAATACAC
>NW_007521278.1:0-231 GCF_000475195.1 Diaphorina citri
TGTCACGTGTCGTTCCCTCATTTCTTCAAAAGATAAAAATTAATAAACTTATATTATAAGAATCAGATCATAAAGGTACCGCGCTCTAGCGGTAACATTTTAAAACTTTTTTTATCCTCATCAGGTGCTGCCGCCTAGTGGCAAATATTTGCATTGTATTTTTATTTACATTTTCTGGAATGTGAAGAATTTGAAAATCGAGAGGACGCGAAGATTTTTCTAAAGAGCTTT
>NW_007521279.1:0-231 GCF_000475195.1 Diaphorina citri
TATCATCTACTGGTTTGAACCTTTGAAGCATCAAACATTATTCCGCAACCATATTACCTAAGATTAATTGGGATGGGATAAGATTCACTGATTTGACGCGACGTCCTTCGAGAGTCAGAATTTTGATCTAAAATGACCGCGCCATATTAGGTACTTAACTATTGGGCATACTCCAAGCTAGGTACGTCTACGAAATAGTAAGAAAATTTCTGTCTTACTAGGAATATGTAA
>NW_007521280.1:0-231 GCF_000475195.1 Diaphorina citri
AAGAAGAAGAAGAAGAAGAAGAAGAAGAAGAAGAAGAAGAAGAAGAAGAAGAAGAAGAAGAAGAAGAAGAAGAAATGAAATCTCAGAATGGGTAAGGTAATAGGAATAGATAGATATAAGCTTACGTCCCCAACTTATACTTATTTCGCAGACTAAGAGTAGCTATACAAATGTATATCTCGGTATACAATATTTCAAACTGTAATTTATCTTCAAGGAAAAAGGATACTG
>NW_007521281.1:0-231 GCF_000475195.1 Diaphorina citri
GGAGGAGTTCTTCTAAAGAGAAAGCTGTAGGTGGCTTGAGTGTGACCGATTATTATTATTAATCGTATGAACGTATATGTTAACATCATATAAGAAAATTGAACATGAACAATGGAAAAAGAAAAACAGTATTGAAAAGAACAAAAGAACAGCAAATCAGAGTCGGATATCGAGATTCTCTATGTATGAGATAGCACTGTCACTGCCCTTGTAGAAGTCAATTTTGACGCC
>NW_007521282.1:0-231 GCF_000475195.1 Diaphorina citri
CAACGAGTGCTCCGAACTCCCCAAGAGATTTGGATGACGACTACGACATTGACGAGTTAGTTGAAGCGAATCTCAACACGGATGTTGAACAGAGTAGCAACAAAGAGATATGCAAAGATATCGATGAGGCTCTATTAGGCAAAGGTCTCAATGAGGCTCACAAGGCAGATGATATTTCATGGGATTCTGCAGCAATCAAAGGGTCAGACAGTTCGTTGAACCCTCAAAGCA
>NW_007521283.1:0-231 GCF_000475195.1 Diaphorina citri
AGAAAATCCACAAAGCCCGGGATCTCAAACTACTCTTGAACTTAATGACAGGTTCCCTTCCACCCCAGCTGTTGCGGATACAACTCCGAAACTAGACGAAACAACTCCAAAACCTGAGGAGGTGCCTTCTTCAAATACAGAAGAAGATACAATTACGCCAAAAGCTGAAGAAACGACTACTACTACCACTACCACAACTCAAAAACCAACTACCACAAAAAATCCAAAAAC
>NW_007521284.1:0-231 GCF_000475195.1 Diaphorina citri
TTGGGAGTGGTAATGGGAATCTTCTTTCTCCCTGCACTGGGCTTTCTAGAATCACTACTTGAGCAGACTTTGTGTGAAACACTACTTGTCGGGACTTTGTATAAAGAACAACTACTAGAGCAGACTTTGTGTGAATCACTACTTGTCGGGAAATTGTATAAATAACAACTGCTTTACGAGACTTTGTGTGAATTTGAGATCTCCGGGAAATAACTACATAATAATATAGAG
>NW_007521285.1:0-231 GCF_000475195.1 Diaphorina citri
GAAAAATTTCGTTGGTCCTCATTTTTCCTGCTCTATGACTTTGAAACATCACCCAAGTAAGCGCAACTGATCTATTATAATATATTGTATGTTCTCAGGTACATGGTTCTCATCTACATAATTATATATGTTCTCAGGTACATGGTTCTCATTTACATAATTATATATGTTCTCAGGTACATGGTTCTCATCTACATAATTATATATGTTCTCAGGTACATGGTTCTCATC
>NW_007521286.1:0-231 GCF_000475195.1 Diaphorina citri
CATTGACTTAAAGGCCAATAAAGTGGAAGTTATTTAACTTAACATAAAAGGTTTTTTGAACCATTTTCTGCGGGCAGTCATACTTGAAATGTATGTACTGAATTTTATTACGAAAATGTACGGGATTTCAATACGAAAATGTAAAGATTTTTTTTACGAAATTGTAAGGAATTTCAATACGAAAATGTACCAATTTTATTATGTACGAAAATAATGTACGGAATATTTGAG
>NW_007521287.1:0-231 GCF_000475195.1 Diaphorina citri
TGATTTTCCTCAAATCAAAATGGAAGCACTTGTTATTGTCATTTGTACAGCTATGAGATGACGTAAACCGTGAGAGCTTATTCCGATTTTCTCTCTAATTTGCCAATCTCAAAATCAAAAAAAAATATTCTGCTAAAGAGGCTGAGATATTCAAAAAATTTTCTCTCTTCGGTATAGGTTCTCCTTTTGACGTAGCCCCTAAAAAATGACAAAACAATATGAGAGTGGCTG
>NW_007521288.1:0-231 GCF_000475195.1 Diaphorina citri
CTGTGAATTAACAGTGATTTTGCCTAAGCACTAAGCATGGCGATGAAAATTCTGAGACTCCTATGTTTGCTCTGAAGGTTGCTATATCCTATATCGACTCACAGTCACAGAGTAGTAAACCTCCATCTCTGACTTGTCCGCTTCGGGCAATCAAATTGTGCTTTGATTATGCTTATTATACTACCCATTTTAAAAGCTATGGTTTAGCCAGGAACGAATAAAATACTCCGG
>NW_007521289.1:0-231 GCF_000475195.1 Diaphorina citri
TGGTTGTTTCGGAGAATACCTGTATAGGTTTAAGAAAAGAACGAGTTCTTTATGTGAAGTATGCCAAGAAAAAGAAGACACACCAGAACACACGCTCTTTGAATGTGAGAAATGGAAAGAGGCAAGAGAGGAGTTACACCTAGAGATCAGAGCCGAGAACATGATTGAAGTAATGCTGGCAAGTGAAGAGGGATGGGGTAAAGTAGAGAGATACGTTACGAGTGTCATGAA
>NW_007521290.1:0-231 GCF_000475195.1 Diaphorina citri
TCAAATGTGACAAGGATGCGACACGAAACTTTTGGTTAAGACCGGTGCAACGCTTGGCGGCATTTACCGCTTTTTGGCTGTTTTCGGTGTAATTTAACAATATTTCGGGAACGGTATAAGCTAAAGACTTGTAATTTGGTATGTAGTTCACAAATGCGACAAGGATGCAACACAAAACGTTTGGTTAAAATAAGTGCTGCGGTTGGCGGTATTTTGACCGCTTTTTGGCGG
>NW_007521291.1:0-231 GCF_000475195.1 Diaphorina citri
TGCTGTTTCATCCATGTACCTACATGGTGAATTTCAATGTTTAATTAGTTTTATTGTTGTATATTTAATGCCACTATAGGGTGAACTTTGCAGGTTTGTCGCATCGGATAGAGATTCCTCAAGAGTCAAGAGGACTAGGCCATCTGTTTTCATAACTTTTAATCCTGATCAAACAGTGGAAACTCTGAAATAGCTGCCCTAGTCTACCCTTGAGGTGATTCTATCGGATGT
>NW_007521292.1:0-231 GCF_000475195.1 Diaphorina citri
CAGGATATGAAAAGAATGTGAGCTAAAATTAAAGGCTCAGTGGGTGAACCTATCCAAAGCAAAGGAACAAGAATGCCTACAAGAGAAAGAGACAAAACATAGAAACAAGCAGAAGGAAGAGAGGCAAAGAGAGAGAGAGAGAGAGAGAGAGAGAGAGACGAGCAGGAAACAACAACAGTGAAAATATTTGAAAAATTCGACCCAAGAGTGAAGTTAACCAAAAAGGCATCT
>NW_007521293.1:0-231 GCF_000475195.1 Diaphorina citri
CCTTCAAGTTACTCGTATTAGGCTGGCTAGAATAGAACGATCATGAATCAATAAAGCATGTGAAAAGCTTTCTTTTTAAAGCACCTAATGGAAAAGAAAGCTTTCTATTGAAAATAGCAGTACAATTAGGATCATGGATCGATCATACACTTCTATAGTATATGCGACAAACTGTGCCAGTCTTGCTATGTGGTATGTACAGTCGATATGAGAGGACAGAAGACAAAGTAC
>NW_007521294.1:0-231 GCF_000475195.1 Diaphorina citri
ATTGTGTTAAGAGGTGTTAACTGTTTTTAATTTACTAGTCTACTCTAGGTTCTCAATAAGAAACATTACTTGAACTTTCGCCTGTATTTCAATACTCTACCTGCTTAGTTTTTCATGAATGTCTTCTGATCTTTAAGACTTTAAAAATGAGAGTGTATTCTTCAACAAAATAATTTACCTATTACTAAACCTAGCAAAGGAAAAATTCATGCCAAACTTACGTGGTGATGA
>NW_007521295.1:0-231 GCF_000475195.1 Diaphorina citri
ATTTAACCTTGGCATTGTTGCAAATATCATCGCTATCTATCCTCTCATCACAATGATATCCATGTAACTCCTATCTAATAGGTTAACAATAACATTTCAGTAGAAATAGACCCTATTAGCCTCATCCTTGATCTTAATAGTTCTTGAGATCACCAGTCTAGTCTAGTCATTGACCATCGTGGATAAAATGCCATCAGATGTTCATTTAAAAGACCAAATTCGGTCTTGAAA
>NW_007521296.1:0-231 GCF_000475195.1 Diaphorina citri
TTCTATTGTTGAAAAACTAGACCAGACAATAAAGAAATGAGAATGCTAATGTTTCATAACAATGGATGGATTTCTCGTCTCCGTTTTTAAAAAAGTTTCCCAATCAAATGTTTAAGCTTAGAATTCTACATTGCTGGAGGGTATTTGATTTTATGAGTTGCAAAATTTAATATAACTTTTAATACATGATGTGGAGGAGCGAGCTCTCTTTTCAATCAAAAACGGCAAATA
>NW_007521297.1:0-231 GCF_000475195.1 Diaphorina citri
AAAGAACTTGAATTCGATGTAGAGAAACAAAATGAGAACATAAATACTACACCAGTAGTACACACTGACAAGTGCACAAACAACGAATTGGATGTTAGTCAAGATAATGTCCCCGAATCAAACATTTCTGAAGGTAGCATTATGATGAAGGACGTTGATTCTAATAATGAAGAATCCCCTTCTTTTAATCAAAACTTTGAAATCCTAGATCACCATGTTTCATCTCCGAAT
>NW_007521298.1:0-231 GCF_000475195.1 Diaphorina citri
TAGAATGAGACTGCAAAGTACCTTAACCCCCGCAGTCTAAATAATAATCGCCTAGGGGCTACTTAACTCATACGTATACTTAATGTATTTTGTTTGTTTCAAGATAGATCCGTTTTCAAGAAAAACGTGGATCCCTTTATTACAATTAGGTTTGTGTGTGGTTGTTAATGTATTTATTTCCTATGTAATTTTACCATCTTGGCAATGGTAAGACTGTGGTTTTCTAAATCC
>NW_007521299.1:0-231 GCF_000475195.1 Diaphorina citri
TATGGGTTTTTTACGGGGTTAAAAGAACTTTTCAGTCTCATCTCAAGACTTTTCATTCTATCCTATTTTTATTCCACAGGGAATTTTCGTAGAATTTCTAATAAATTGTTTCACGAATACGTCAATACATTGTCCACTGATGAAGAAATCGGTTGCCAGCCTAGTTACCTTAGTTGGTAGTGCGTCTGCCTTGTAAGCGCTAGGCCGCGGGTTCGATTCCCGCCCGGGGCG
>NW_007521300.1:0-231 GCF_000475195.1 Diaphorina citri
AGTCTGAAATCCCGAGGGAAAAAGTCTTCATAGCAGAACATCTTCAGTAATCTGAACAATTTTAAGATGTTAATCTTTATATATGCATGAGCGTGATGTGCTCTACGTTACTCTACGATTTGTTAACAATCAAAGTCCGCAACAGACTAAAATTAATGGTTCCTCAACAAGAAGTTCCAATACCAACCTTCATGGAAATACTTTGAGAAGAAGACGTCTCTCCATAAAAAT
>NW_007521301.1:0-231 GCF_000475195.1 Diaphorina citri
TAAAAGTGAAATATGAGGTACGTAGTTTCACAGGAGATAAATGAAGGCTCCATTATCGCCCGAAATTTGTACCAAACCTGAATATTTAGTACTTTTTCTCTAGTTTCTGATGAACTTAACCCCATAATTTGTACCAGTACCGTTACGTCACAATTCACGTTTTTAGCTTTACAAATTCCAGCTTTTCCACATAAAAGTGAAATATGAGGTACATAGTTTCACAGGAGATAA
>NW_007521302.1:0-231 GCF_000475195.1 Diaphorina citri
AAAATACCGGAAACGAGATATTGTGAGAAAACCTCTTTTTTGGCCGCCATGTTGGAGAAATCAGTCCGGTGCATGATTGCGGTACATCCTAGAAGAAAAGTGTAAATATGCAAAATGTAGGAAATAAAAATAAAAACAACTTTTTAATTCATCGTTTCTCAAAAAAAATTACCGGAGACGAGATATTGTCACAAAAGCTCTTTTTAGCCGCCATATTGGAAAAATAATTAC
>NW_007521303.1:0-231 GCF_000475195.1 Diaphorina citri
TCGAGTTAAATACATAATTTGTTTACATCATCGATGAACTTGCGAGGGTACAAAATATTTGATAGAGGGAACTGTAACTGCTGAGGTCTTACGACTATTTCACATCTAAGGTCTGTTTTTCATTCCTACGCCGCATCAATGCGGCGTCAACTTGGCGTTCACTCTGCGTCAGGAGTGGGGGTAAAATGTGGAAATTCAACAAACATGACGACATCTAGTGGAGAAATTACG
>NW_007521304.1:0-231 GCF_000475195.1 Diaphorina citri
CTAAGGTCATAATTGAGGGGTGATATGGAAGAAGGGCGTAACGTCACTTACGCCCTTTTTCGGGAGTGTGCATTTTTGAATAGAAAATTTTGTCCTGACTCCTGAACACGACTGTGAAATAATCATCTCTCTATCTCTTTTCTACGACAAGTTATGGCCAATTTTGTGGACCCTGTAACATTGTGTTCATTCGAAATTGAAAAATTTAAACGCGATTATCTCGAAATTGTG
>NW_007521305.1:0-231 GCF_000475195.1 Diaphorina citri
CCTTTAGATCTAAAGCAAGAATCACCTCTTTAATTAAAATCCAACTATGTTTAGCACATTGCATAACTGAAGTATTTACCAGGAGTTACAAAGCTATCTAAAACGTAGTGTCCTTGTAACTAAGGGAACCGGATTCGAATCCCGTGACAGAATGAGACCGTACAAATGTTTACCTACTCAAATGCATTTATGATCCTTGTAGAGTTGTACGTGAAAAGAGTGAGCGAATTA
>NW_007521306.1:0-231 GCF_000475195.1 Diaphorina citri
TTGTCCCCAGGCTGCTTATTAGAGATACAAGAAAATGTCTAAGCACCTGGAAACTATTGTAAATGAACGTCTTGTTTTGTAGGACGCCTGACAGGTTTATTCATAGGTTGTAGGTTACTCGCATGTTAACTTTGCATTTTGATGTCACTTATAAATATTTCGTACAAATATTTCGGCGTGGAAATTTGTGGAAAACGCGGGACATTCAAACTGGATAGGATTACAACTTAC
>NW_007521307.1:0-231 GCF_000475195.1 Diaphorina citri
CACACACACACACACACACACACACACGGACCAATGGCTGAAACCTTGAATTTAGGCTCTAGGGACCTCAAAACGTGTCACTAAAAACTGATCATCGAAAATTTGACCCGATTACTTACTTTCCTTCCTAGAGTATAGGATAAGGAAAGTAAGAATAAACAAGCTGGGTCCGTCCCTCCGGGAATTTTTTAGCCCGTAGTTTATTCGATCGTGATTAGAGAAAATCAGAGC
>NW_007521308.1:0-231 GCF_000475195.1 Diaphorina citri
CTCCCTGACATGTCTCACAGAGCAGCATAATAGGCATAACTTTGAACCGCCGCCATTTTGAATCAGGATGAAATGTGACAATTTCAAGTAGCCTATGTCACCCCGAGTACTCTTCCTAACAACCAAAAAAAATTTCATCAAAATCGGTTGAGTCGTTTTCTCGTGAAAAGAGGACAAAAACGGGTCTATTAGGCCATTTTCTTCACGTTTTTGAACCGCCGCCATTTTGAA
>NW_007521309.1:0-231 GCF_000475195.1 Diaphorina citri
TCGACGAGAACTAGCCAGTAGGAAGTCCCAAATCAAAGTCACCGTAAGTAACTTCTTGGTCTTCTTGTAATGTAACTTGTTGGTCTAATATGATATAACACCCTAATGGTGTGGGAGGCTTTCATGTATCAGGAATTTCGCCTAGGCTCTGATTTGCAACATCGTGATAAATATCAAGTCGTTGAAGGCACTTTCCTGTATTCCTCGCAACAGTCTTCAATGACCCGAAGT
>NW_007521310.1:0-231 GCF_000475195.1 Diaphorina citri
ATTTTTCTGTAAAATAAATACAGGTGCTTTTGAGCATTCTTTACAGGTACCTACTTATTAGATAGGTATATGTGTACAAAGTACACTATTGAGATTTTGATTTTTAGCTTTGACTGAAGTAGATGGACACCTGAGAGGTAAATTTTGACTTCTGGCAAAAATATCTCGAAACCAAAGTCAAAAAGGAAGTGTGAGGAATTGACTAGGACTTAAAACCCTCTTATGGAACAC
>NW_007521311.1:0-231 GCF_000475195.1 Diaphorina citri
TTTAACAAGAAAAATATGAAAGTACTTAGTACCTAATGAACTTTAATGAATTCAATCATGTTGCTCATTGAGATTTAATACGTTCTTCCATTGTGTAGGATACATCGGCATTTTCTACAACACTTTCTGCAATATGTCTAATTAATTGGTTACTCCCATGACTACTTGATGAATGTGTTGTCTTGTTTTGTACTCTGCCAAAGGCAGTGTGTAGATCACTAGTTTACGGAG
>NW_007521312.1:0-231 GCF_000475195.1 Diaphorina citri
CCTCAATGACAGTGGAGAGTCTGAGTTGATCTAAAGCTGGATTTAGATGATGCAAGTCAAACTTGTTTTCTGCAAACTCTACAGAAATTTATTTTTTCCAATCTCTGGGGTTGATAAACACGATTGACACTCTATTGGATAGGGGGACTACTCTGGTAGACTTTGAAGTTATCTCCTAAAGTCATTAACATAGTAAAGCTCTTGTGAGGACAGATTGTATTACTATGCACT
>NW_007521313.1:0-231 GCF_000475195.1 Diaphorina citri
TTTTTTTTTGGCTTTATGGTTCTCTGGACAAAATTTGCACCACCATTTTCGTGATCCTGGTAAAAAGACCTTTAATTTAATTTGATATATAGGTCGACCAGGTTCGGATAAGTCCTTCTATGGGAACAGACAGACAGACAGACTGACAGAAGCACAGACGACACCGAAGCGAATACAATAGTCCGTCCCTTAAACCTTTTTATTACTATTGTAATAATAAAGGAAGGACGG
>NW_007521314.1:0-231 GCF_000475195.1 Diaphorina citri
TTATCATTTAAAAATATTTTATGGATAGCCATAGTTACTTTTTTCATAATTTTATAGTTTATAGTTGAAAAAATAAAATAAAAAAATAAATAAATAAAAATATGAATAATGATTTTCATGTAGGTATCTACATTATCATGATGTATTTCACAGTTCACTCGGAAAAGATCAGAACTTACCAAAACTTACCCAATGATGTTATTATTTAATTTTTCACTCGGAAATGATCGG
>NW_007521315.1:0-231 GCF_000475195.1 Diaphorina citri
CTCTTCAATTTCGGGAGGATAAGACCATAGCAGTTACAAACCCCACCCCTAGAGTCCACCGTACAAAACATCTAGGGTTCAAGGTACAACATCCTTAGGGTTCAAGGTACAACATCCTTAGGGTTCAAGGTACACCGCCCTGGGGGCCAAGGCACGACGGATAAAAAAGGTGTAAAAAAAAATGTTGGCCAATTTAGTAGAAATTTTGGGAGGTATTAGTTCTCAATGAGT
>NW_007521316.1:0-231 GCF_000475195.1 Diaphorina citri
ATAATAAAAGAAACAATTAATAATTAATAAAATACTCGAGAAACACCAAATGCACCATGCAATGGTAGGGAAAAGACTACCGTGCTGACCGAGTCTCTGCTTAGAGATCGATCAGCAAGATCAGCAGATTTAACTGCTGTCACTTACATACATATACATTATTTATCTTTTGTATTCTATCCAGACCGCCACTGAAAGAGAGAGAGAGAGAGAGAGAGAGAGAGAGAGAGA
>NW_007521317.1:0-231 GCF_000475195.1 Diaphorina citri
TTTGAACGGTAGTTTGTGTAATGTGTTTTTAAAATTTCATCATATGGTATGTTAAGGCGGTCTCTTCCTGATCCCTTACGTGCCGCGTCCATTTTAATTTAGGACTATCATAATATATGTATGTTAGTGTTTTTGGTTATCTAAGGAGGGTATCAAATTTGCATACTTAGGTATGTACCTACAAAATGAGATGTTTGAACCCCCAGATGGAAGGGCCAGGAACCGCCACTG
>NW_007521318.1:0-231 GCF_000475195.1 Diaphorina citri
ATTTCTGCTTATTGGCAAAATTTTATCAAGGTACAAAGTTAACAGCTGCATCAAAAAGTAGAGAGATAAGATTTTTTTCTTCTCTGGCACATGTATGGGGCATTATACACTAAGCTCATAATCTCATACTTGGTGGGATTGATGCCACTTCATTTTTTTGATGAGATCTCAATATAAGGGGAAAAAGTGTGGAGAACTCGATAAAATAATGGATAATGAAAGGTGAAGTAA
>NW_007521319.1:0-231 GCF_000475195.1 Diaphorina citri
AATAAAATTACAGAAAAGGGTAAACAAAACAGATACAATAGATATAATCGTACGTTGTCTGTATGCAAACCTTTATATAAGCTCTAATAGTATATTTTCTATTACCAATGTTGGGATATTTGGATATAAATATGCAGATTAGGGATAGGGGCTTTTTTGTACGAATACTTGGGCTTGGAGCTGCCCTTCTTTTGACCTTCTCTTCATAAACAAGAATCATGAATATCCACT
>NW_007521320.1:0-231 GCF_000475195.1 Diaphorina citri
TAAGCATTTCTATTGCAATCAGCGTGTTTCGAACTTCCTTTATCAGCGAAGAAAAAAAAAAGTGGTTGAGCCCCATTTTGTGTCTTTCTAAAATAAAGTTGAAAGTTCTGAAGTTTAATCTGGCCTTTGGTTATTTAATTAGGTATTCACAACAAGTGCGTCTGCCTTGTAAGCGCTAGGCCGCGGGTTCGATTCCCGCCCGGGGCGGATTTTATCCTGATGGGATAATGT
>NW_007521321.1:0-231 GCF_000475195.1 Diaphorina citri
CCCTATGAGATTTGCTTTGAATTCAATCATTGCACTCATAGATAATACAAAAACCTTGTCTGATAATATACAGGATGGACTGGACTTTGAGCTGAGGACTCCATTGATTTAGAAGTGTATGTATGTTCCTGAATATTCTAAAAGGGTATTGCCCCACCCTGGTCAGCATTCACGTAAATGCAAATATATTATCGATCAGCACATTCTAGTAGTACTGCTAGTAATAATGCA
>NW_007521322.1:0-231 GCF_000475195.1 Diaphorina citri
AACCAACTTGACTACCTCAGGTAGGCATCTATCAATTGGCAAAATGCATGTTTTAATTATTCAATAGTCTCTGCCTCTTTGTAGTCTCTGTTAGGCCGGCCACTTACGCTCAGCCCACCAGACAGATCTAGATCCGCCCGATAGTGTGTGACTGGATTTACATCCTAGGACAAGGTGTACTTTATTTTAATTTCCATATATTATTCAAATTACAACTTCATTGATGGGTTA
>NW_007521323.1:0-231 GCF_000475195.1 Diaphorina citri
CGGGCGAGCTCCACTTGGGGGAGCATTTTGAATGTCCACCACAGCTGGCGCAACGCGGATATCTGTACGGACCTTAGCATCCATTTTATAACCGTGTTGATGGGCAACCCGGTACCCCAATCCAGCATCCACCTCTGATTCATATAATGGTAATATTTGTTCTCACCTCAGCATAAAGCGTGGTTGTCACGGGTATCTAGCGACGTATATCTCTGCCGGCTTTTCACTCCT
>NW_007521324.1:0-231 GCF_000475195.1 Diaphorina citri
TGGAAAAAAATGGACTCGTAAAAATCCAAGATATAAAGGGAGATTAAGAATTAATTAATTTTTCCAAATAGAGCTGTAGTACATACATACATATTACTTGCTGTTTCTATATTTAACTCAGGTGAAATGCTTTTCCTAAGTAGCTTCCTTAAAAATCCATCTTTAAGGAAATAGGAAGAAAATTGTATGGACAAAATTGCCAATATCTCTATATTTTTCCAATGTTTACAC
>NW_007521325.1:0-231 GCF_000475195.1 Diaphorina citri
TATCAATCCCCTACAGAGAAAAGTAAGTAACAAGTAATTTGCGATTCCCTTTATCAATCCCCTACAAAGAAAAGTAAGTAACAAGTAATTTGCGGTTCCCCTTATCAATCCCCTACAAAGAAAAGTAAGTAACAAGTAATTTGCGGTTCCCCTTATCAATCCCCTACAGAGAAAAGTAAGTAACAAGTAATTTGCGATTCCCTTTATCAATCCCCTACAAAGAAAAGTAAG
>NW_007521326.1:0-231 GCF_000475195.1 Diaphorina citri
GAAATATAATCGATACTTCCCTGATGGCAACAGTGCTGATAACAAATATTCCATAGGTATTGGATTCAATGGCGTATCAAACGCTTTGAAGTCAAGCTATCATACGATTCGAGTAGATACCGGAAATAAAGTCAAGTAGGGTATAAGCTCATACATATACCTAGCTCTAGACATAAGATGCAGTTGCAGAGGTTGATGACAAAGTTGAGTTGGACACTTAACTTTGAGTGA
>NW_007521327.1:0-231 GCF_000475195.1 Diaphorina citri
GTATTTATTGACCTTGAAAAAGCCTACGACAGAGTGCCAAGAGAAGAAATTTGGAGGTGCATGAGAGAAAAAGGAACATCTGAGAAGTACGTGACAATCGTGAGAGATATGTATGATCAAGCAACAACAAGAATAAGAAGTAGTGTGGGCATAACGGATGAAATCCCAGTGCAAGTTGGACTACACCAGGGGTCAGCTTTAAGCCCATACCTGTTTGATCTAATCATGGAT
>NW_007521328.1:0-231 GCF_000475195.1 Diaphorina citri
AAGGGTCCCTGGATATTCCTTTAGAACTTTGGCTCCAAAAGATGCTCGAATGTCTTTTGTCGAACCAGTTTTTATGAATTTTGACAGCAATGTTCCCATCATCAAGCGTGGCGGGAGGCGCGCGAAAAGAGTTCGAAGTGCCGATAGAGTCTTATGGTTTTACATATTTTATAAGGAAAGTTTTCTCATATGTTGGGCCCGATCGGCCTTTCAGAGGCTCCGTAGGGGCCT
>NW_007521329.1:0-231 GCF_000475195.1 Diaphorina citri
TCCTTTCTTATTGCACACCTAGACCATAAAAGGAATATTCCTACCAAATTTCAGCTTTCTAGGTGTTGTGGTTCTAGATATAGAGCGATCAGTGTGTGAACTATGAAATGTGAAATGTGAATGAGTGAATGGATCTCGTTCTTATAATATAAGATATCGTCGGTTATAAAAAAGCATGGAACGTATATTTAAAACAAGCCCCGTGTAGACATTTTTAAAACTCAAATTTTA
>NW_007521330.1:0-231 GCF_000475195.1 Diaphorina citri
CACTTTAACATGGCTAGAGCTAGAGACCATCACCCCGGTGTATAGCAGATACAAAAAGATATCTTTATTCTGCTATCGACATTCGGCAAAAGCTAAAGCCGCTAAAACAACAACAACAAACAATAATTATGATACCTTTACCATTTCCTCGTCAAATAATTTTCTTTACTTCAATCTTCAGATCATTCTACGCCCAGTGCGGTACTGTATTAGATAAGAAAGTTCTGAACA
>NW_007521331.1:0-231 GCF_000475195.1 Diaphorina citri
CAGAAGAATCGATGAGGACCTTCCACTTATGAAAATGAAGGGGAAATTAGTAAATTAAGTCCAAACTTCAAACCTATGTAGGAGAATTCTCCCCTCAACCCCCTACATTTCCCCTGACCCACTACATGGTTTTTGGTAGTAGGGGGTCAAGGGGAGATTTCTTCAGACCTAGATTTTTGTCAGAGCTCATTCTCTCTTCTGCTTTCAGACTGGAAGGTTCTCTCTGCTCCC
>NW_007521332.1:0-231 GCF_000475195.1 Diaphorina citri
TCACCAAAAACTGGTGTCAAATTTGAAAAGAAATTCAATAGCTACTTTTAAATGTGCAATCTTGGTTTCTCCAGTCAATTCCAGTGTTAGTTGCAAATATCTAATGAATGATGGTACCAATTGACATTTGAAATGGCATTTTGGAAATTTTGGTACCTACATAAATATGCTGAAAGTGATTGGAGGTGACAAAGTTGTAATACTTTTACAAACGAGTACCTGCATGAATCA
>NW_007521333.1:0-231 GCF_000475195.1 Diaphorina citri
TATACCTACCTAGATATTGTGGGAAATGGGAAATAGAGAAACAGAGAGGTGAAAAGAGAGGAAGAGAGAGAGAGAGAGCGAGAGAGAAGGAGAGAGGGAGAATAATTATAAAAAGAATGTAATATGGAGAATTGGAAACAAAATAGAAGGTGAAAAAAGAAAAGATGGATATTGTAACAAAGGACATGAAGAGAGTCATAGGCATGAAGGGATACGGAAAGGGAGGAAGAG
>NW_007521334.1:0-231 GCF_000475195.1 Diaphorina citri
ACCAAGGAGATTTTGAAGTTTCAGGGTACTTTTACAGATTATTTAAGTAATAAGTAACTTTAATGTACAAAATGGTAAGGGACTGTCACTTTAACAGGAAACTTTCCAACTTTCAGTTTCAGATGTAAAGAACAAATTTGAAAAGTCCCGGGCTCCCGGGATACCTAAAGAAATGCTTTTCCTCTATGGAACAAAAAATGTAAACAAACAAAAAAGAACGCAAAACCGCAC
>NW_007521335.1:0-231 GCF_000475195.1 Diaphorina citri
ATACAATGTAATATTTAATTATTGTACAACTTTTGGACAAAACAAGGAAAAGAAGCAGGTAGTCCTACCAACAATTTTTTATTGGATTTCACCCCAAGTATTTGACCTGGCATCAATCTTGGGCTGATGATCTCTTTTCATTTTGGATGACCAGGATGACCTATGATGTGAGACATTGGATCAAAACCAGAAGTTCAATAAAAGGTGATGAGATCATAGACAGATTCGTTT
>NW_007521336.1:0-231 GCF_000475195.1 Diaphorina citri
AGGTCAGTTTTCTTGCTGGAAGTCAACATTTTAACCTTGATACAAGGCATTTGCCACGGCGGATCATTATGGATCTCCAGCTTTTTAATTATACTTTTAATATTGACCTGGTATCCTTCCATTGCTTCAACACGTAGTCGTATGTTCTTAGGGTATCTTTCATTTCTCAAGTCTATACGAAGATTATCTTGAAAAAGAATTAAAAAAGTTGGAGTGTGAGGATTTCTAGCG
>NW_007521337.1:0-231 GCF_000475195.1 Diaphorina citri
TCTCTGTTTGAAGATCAACTGATGCATATGATGATGTCTCTAATGAACTCTCATTTAAAGCTTTTTCAAT
Source organism: Diaphorina citri (assembly GCF_000475195.1). Lineage (NCBI taxonomy): Eukaryota > Metazoa > Arthropoda > Insecta > Hemiptera > Psyllidae > Diaphorina > Diaphorina citri. The sequence goes on from NW_007521337.1 coordinate 71, forward strand.
AAACCAAATAATGTAAACCTATATCGTATAGCTCATAATGATGATGGGTATATCCATAGAACTTGTAGACAAATGGATTGAAAACCAAGTGCACATGTTACAGGTAAAGTTGATTTTCCTGTGAGAGTTGACTCTCACTGTAAAATCAACTTAGAGTCAAC
>NW_007521338.1:0-231 GCF_000475195.1 Diaphorina citri
CCTTCGGATAAAAACCGCCCCGGGCGGGAATCGAACCCGCGACCTAGCGCTTACAAGGCAAACGCGCTACCCTCAAAGTCTAGTCTGTCACGGGATGAGAATAGCTTTGACATTACGAGATGAAAACAAACAACTATTGCTAATTGCTATCATTTTTTTTTTTTTTAATGAGGTTTGACAGAGGGAACTGTAACTGCTATGGTCTTATCGTCCCGAAATCGAAGAGAGAAG
>NW_007521339.1:0-231 GCF_000475195.1 Diaphorina citri
TTTCGGCACGATTCATCGGGGTGTTCAAGACTTAACACATAGGTAGGTACTTGGGTTTATTCTTTCAAAGCAAAATTGAACCCTGTGAAAAAATAGGCTCTTCTTTTCCAGCTGGTCTATTATTTTCCCTGTTTATAGCCCCAGACAGCCGTTACCTGGTGCCTGACAGCAAGATGGAATCCTTCAAGTCTTGATCTAGGTCTAGGTTCTGGTACTCTGGGGATGTGATAG
>NW_007521340.1:0-231 GCF_000475195.1 Diaphorina citri
TTTCTGCTCTGAGGAGGAGATAACTATGGGGATATTATACTTGTTTTCTGCTCTGAGAAGGAGATAACTATGGGGATATTAGACTTGTTTTCTTTCTGCTCTGAGAAGGAGATAACTATCGGGATATTCTTGTTTTCTGCTCTGAGAAGGAGATAAATATGGGGATATTAGACTTGTTTTCTTTCTGCTCTGAGGAGGAGATAACTATGGGGATATTATACTTGTTTTCTG
>NW_007521341.1:0-231 GCF_000475195.1 Diaphorina citri
ATACTGGTCAGAGAGAAGACTAGCGTCTAGCTGTGGGACTATAAACAGGGAGGAGAACAGCTAACCCTAACCAGCCTAACAAGCTGGTAGTTCCTCAAAGGGTTCTCTCTGCTTTTAAAGACCAAGACCAAGCACAAGTCCTCACGATGGTTGACTGCGGTTCAGAACGAGCCAGCCAATTTCAGGATTTATTTCTTAGAAATCAGTATTGACAAAATAATTGTTATTTAT
>NW_007521342.1:0-231 GCF_000475195.1 Diaphorina citri
TGTTGTGTGTTTGGTGATTTTAGAGTTGCTTACAAGTAATAACGGATCTATGGGAACGCAGCTTACTGACAACCTCCGAGCCATTACCACTTGAAGATTAACACAAGGCTGTGTGTCTCCTGTTATTGCTGATACATTGTATCATGTTATCAGTTATGGTCAGACGTATTTGAGGCAGTGCAATAGTCCTAAACAAAAATGGACGCGGCACACAAGGGATCAAGAAGAGAC
>NW_007521343.1:0-231 GCF_000475195.1 Diaphorina citri
AAGGCGCCAGCATTCTAACTTATATCTGTGTGCACATAGGAACAATATAGACTCACCAGAAATTGTTTTCACGCTTCGGCGGCTTAATGTGTAAAAAAGCGAGAAAGACGAAAATCTGCAAATATTTTTTGGTTTAGAATGTTCAGATTTTTCACGATGTAAAGCACAGAGCTCAAAGTATGAAAGGCATACAAATTTAACAGGAAATAGTCCGACACTCTGAACTTTCTA
>NW_007521344.1:0-231 GCF_000475195.1 Diaphorina citri
TACAAAGTGAAAATGAACATCTACGCACTGCTCTTCAACTTGAAGAAGGTAACTACAGTGATATTAGATTTCGTAGAAGCTTAACCCATCCTTTAGGGTTGTTTGCCCCTACACCTAAGCCTCGGAGTGGGCTTTTTGTGTATGAAACAGTGATATTAACTTTATTACAAAAGGAGCCAGTCTAGTTAGCTTTTAGGGTAGAGCACCTGCCTTGTAAGCGCTAAATCACAG
>NW_007521345.1:0-231 GCF_000475195.1 Diaphorina citri
TTCCACATTGTAATTTATTTGAAGTTCTTCCCAAATGCAAACTTATGGACATATCTTTTGACATACATCACAAAAAGTGCATATTTAGGTACCTACCTAATTTTATTCTTCACAAGACGTCTTTTTGAAGATTTGAAGTAAAATAAAATTGATGATATTGAACCTTGATCTCATTGAAGAATTTGAATGTTGAATCTTACTCCGTTGAATGTTACGTTAAACAGCTTACAC
>NW_007521346.1:0-231 GCF_000475195.1 Diaphorina citri
CTATGCATTTGGGTAAGCATTATGAATAAAAGGTCGATTCCGACGTAAAAAAGTTGTATATAATCCAAATCTAAAGTCGAAATTGTGAATAATAATAATAAAAACTAAAAAGAAACGGGGAAAAAACATCTTTGAAAATTCCAAAATCAATTTATTTTTATTTGCCGATCCAAAGAAAATTTAAAGGTAGAAACACACTACCATGACGTTACGTCACGTGACGTGACCTAC
>NW_007521347.1:0-231 GCF_000475195.1 Diaphorina citri
CGTATTTCCTCCTTTTCTCCTCGTCTTACACCTTTCTTTTCTCCTTAAGAATAGATATCACATTCTTCAGTCGTCCAATATCCCCATCTCCCTTCCTCTTACCTCTCCTCTCCCTCTCTCTCTCTCTCTCTCTCTCTCTCTCTCTCTCTCTCCCTCTCTTTCTCTTACCTGGTATGCTCTCCAGTTTATCCAGCGTCCCTCCAGAGAAGTCCAGCCCTCTCCCGGATACCA
>NW_007521348.1:0-231 GCF_000475195.1 Diaphorina citri
TGTTCTTTTCTAAAGCACCTGGTTCAAAAATCGTGAAAAAATATTGAGGAGAAAAAATGTTACGTTAACATTTTTTATCTCCAGAAACATGCATTTTCAGCATAAAACTGATAATTATTTTTCATTTTTTACTCACAGGACAGGGTATGTAGGTATGTGGTCTTGTGGAATAAGTTTTAAACTTTACAGCAAAAAATATCAATAATGGTTTTACCGAAAAAAATTCAATAC
>NW_007521349.1:0-231 GCF_000475195.1 Diaphorina citri
CAAGGTACAGATTGATCAGTGACAGTTTGTTTCGCAAGAACATCCACTTCCTCATTTCCGCTAATACCTGAATGGCCAGGACACCAAAGGAATTCAATTTGGATATTGTGTTCGGATTTTATAGAGAGGATTAGTTCCCAAATAAGTGGAATGATTTGATGTTTGGAATTATTATTTGACGCAATCGCTTGTAAGGCACTCTTGCAGTCAGATAGTATTACTATATTGTTA
>NW_007521350.1:0-231 GCF_000475195.1 Diaphorina citri
AAGCCCCCGGGAGCGCGCAGCGCGACCGTAAGCAAGGGAGCGCGAAGCGCGACCCCAAGCACAACCCCGCGAAGCCCCTGGGGAGCGCGAAGCGCGACCCCATGCACAACTCCGCGAAGCCCCGGGAGCGCGCAGCGCGACCGTAAACGAGGAAGCGCGAAGCGCGACCCCATGCACAACCCCGCGAAGCCCCGGGAGCGCGCAGCGCGACCGTATACGCAACCCCGCGTA
>NW_007521351.1:0-231 GCF_000475195.1 Diaphorina citri
TCATGATGGTTGACTGCGGTTCGGGACGGGCCAAGTACTTTTGGCTAGAGACCATCAACCCCCTTCGGTGCAGCTACACCGCTACAACCTACAAGAATGACTAGTCTCAACAACTTACCTGGTATCTATTTCAGATTCATGGCCTCCGGCAAGCACATCGGTAAAGTCGTCCTCAAGATCCGTGACGAAGAACCCAAAGCCAAGATAGCCACACCATCTACCAGACTGGTT
>NW_007521352.1:0-231 GCF_000475195.1 Diaphorina citri
TTTTTTTTTCTTTCAGCTGGACTTGGCATTAAGAAACCATCTAGAATTTGTAAGCGTTAGGGTGCGGTTTGATCCTAAACAGATAAAGTTCATTCTTAAAACGGCTGGCTTTCTCTTATCCTGTACTTCTATCTTCGATTTCGGTAAACCAAACCAGACTGACACTGTTATTTTGAAAGTTAATCAAACCAACCTTTCTTCACAACACGACTGTATCGGACCAAATCTTCT
>NW_007521353.1:0-231 GCF_000475195.1 Diaphorina citri
AGTTATGTAAAACCGTTACCAGACGGAAACGGCAAACCTACTGATGATACCACTGGTGTGAAGTTGACATCCAAACATTACACATCAGACCATGACACTGACGTGAAGTTAACACCAGACAAACACGGCAAACCTACTGATGATACCACTAGTGTGAAGTTGACATCCAAACACCACACATCAGGCCATGACACTGACGTGAAGTTATCACCAGACAAGCATCACGCTAGA
>NW_007521354.1:0-231 GCF_000475195.1 Diaphorina citri
TGAACTGGTCCGGACAAAAGCCATCCGACTGGCACGCCCCTACCGGAGTCAAATCAAACTTGAATTTGAGCATGTTTATAATATGGTGGACGAAATGGTCAGCACTCTTCTTGAAGCATTCTTCATTTGAATTTCGTCAACTCTCTTCTTGAGGCTAGGGATGTAAATGAGTTGCAAATATATCGATAAATCGATATATCGATATATCGGCCCCTCAAATATATCGATATC
>NW_007521355.1:0-231 GCF_000475195.1 Diaphorina citri
AGGTACCTACCTACAATGTGGTGCAATGCTGATAGTAGGTACATACATCATTGTGTTTTTGTTCACTGATATAATTATTATGTATTTGTGCTGGATAAGTATTTTTGAAAATTTCTCAAGTTTTCCCTTCAGAGGGGAAGTAGGGATTTCCTACCTACTTCTTCTTCTTCTTCTTCTTCTTCTTCTTCTTCTTCTTCTTCTTCTTCTTCTTCTTCTTCTTCTTCTTCTTCT
>NW_007521356.1:0-231 GCF_000475195.1 Diaphorina citri
TGCTATACATAGAAGGTAAATCGTCAGCTAATTATAGTCTCACAAGAATTTTTTAATGACCCTATTCTGTACATCGCGAGGAGGGAAGTTAATATGCGAGAGAATTACCTTTTGCGTGGACCTTAATTACCGCCTAAATTGATGTTGAAAAAAAACTTCATTTTATATACGAGAAATATCATAAATTCCACAATAGGGGCGAGTATACAATATTAACGCTTATGAAAACTA
>NW_007521357.1:0-231 GCF_000475195.1 Diaphorina citri
GTCAAATTCAGTTGAACTTGTGACCATATCTAGACATCTAGAGCAAAGGAATGTGTCACTAATTCACTATGGTGACCACTTGGCTAGATCTTCAGAGAGTAGACACTACAACATAACAAAACGTATCAAATCAGGAGTCACATTCTGCGGCGGTGACATCATCATTTCGAGTTAACTACATGATCTAAACCCGAGACAAACAACAATCTCGTCAATAGTGTAACCACACAA
>NW_007521358.1:0-231 GCF_000475195.1 Diaphorina citri
CCCAAGGAAACCTATAATTACTGTTGGTACTGAAACAACAACTTGGTAACAAATTGGTTACTGCAGTACAGTACTCTTCTTTGGTAGGTACCTACCTAAAATCGTAATGCTATTATTTATGCTGTAGAGAGAAAGACCAAGTATGTACCTACTCCAGTAGGCAGTGGGTATGTAAGGTATTAAACATTTTACTAGTCTGTTGTAAAAGAATTTCTTGGAATGATGTTGACT
>NW_007521359.1:0-231 GCF_000475195.1 Diaphorina citri
TTCGTTCACGGAACGGCTGGCTTTCTCCTATCCTGTCTTCCTTCTCTCTTCGATTTCGGGACGATAAGACCATAGCAGCTCCCTCTGTCAAACCTCTTAAAAAAATGCGCCCCTTGCGGGAATCAAACCCGCGACCCAACTAGGCTGGCCTAATGAACGAATTGAGGTTCATTCAACAAAACAGCTTTTACCAACCAGATTATGGCCTGGATTAAATTTTCGAGAAATTCT
>NW_007521360.1:0-231 GCF_000475195.1 Diaphorina citri
ACATTTGCTATGTGATTGTGTTAAATATATTAGAACTAGACAAAAATTTAATATATATGATAAGCAAATAAATGAAATCCTGGGAGACAATCCTCCCATAATTGACAAAGTTATGAAATTCCTTAAGGAAATTAATGTATACAAAGAAATATGAGAGTTGGATCATACCTTAGACAGGTATCCATCTTATTCCCTTATTTCTTATTTAATGATTGTTCCTACTTTATACCC
>NW_007521361.1:0-231 GCF_000475195.1 Diaphorina citri
TGTTGTTGTTGTTGTTGTTGTTGTTGTTGTTGTTGTTGTTGTTGTTGTTGTTGTTGTTGTTGTTTTTGTTGTTGTTTTGTTGTTGGTGTGTTGTTGTTGTTGTTGTTTGTTTTGTTGTTCGTGTTGTTTTTGGAGGAAAATTCGGTGCGGCGGTAGAAAGAAACAGGTGGACAGGGATTCATAGTAACGTAGGAAATTGACGGATTCTCCCTTTGTATCGTTAATATCTCC
>NW_007521362.1:0-231 GCF_000475195.1 Diaphorina citri
CGTCTTCGGCGAAAGGATCCTCTTCTTCAGTGACAGTGGGAGTGGCTTTGTTGATATTTCCCTCGCAGTTAGCGCAGAACTTCGAACAGAAGAGACCAACGCGCCGGCACCCGCAGTTCTTTGAACACCCCTTCTTGCAGGAACATGCAAACGAAGGACAGCAGGCTATCTGGGGCTGGACTCTTGAGGGTGGTAATAGGTATTAGGGTGTTGCCAACCTGTTTCCAGCCC
>NW_007521363.1:0-231 GCF_000475195.1 Diaphorina citri
CCGGGGTCGGAAGCAAACTACCACGGCTGAAAAGGTCTCCTCTCCCAAAACCACTCTTGTCTCGCCAAAAAACATGAGACCCAGGGCGAACCTCAAAAATTCTTAACATGCTATTTTCAAAACGTAGGCGGTCTACGGACCAGATTTGACAAACTAAAGAGTAAAGTTGAGCTCTGTTCTTATGACATCATTCTTTTAACCGAATCTTGGTTGAATGACAATTTTTCTGTT
>NW_007521364.1:0-231 GCF_000475195.1 Diaphorina citri
TTAACAACCGCTATTATGAAACAGTTGAAACACACCTGTTTGGAAACTAATTCTTGATTCCAAAACTCGATTGTGCAAATTTCTGGTTTCAAAGGCAATCTACAATCCAGTCAAAATATAATCCAAAGAAAGGCACATAACTATCCACAGCAGAAAATTGATTTCAAGAACATTGGACAAAGATTAATTGAACTATATAAATTTAAATGGTAATAATTAACTGTGGTAATG
>NW_007521365.1:0-231 GCF_000475195.1 Diaphorina citri
TCGCTAATTTTACGACTGACTCACTCATCACTTTGAAACTTTTCACACTAATAGAGTCCCACATAGTAACAATGCATGACAAGTTTCGTTGGTCCACATCAAATAGTGTGAGAGCTAGAGCGAGTTGAAAATGGTTACTTTTCATACTGACTCACTCACTCACTCACTCATCAAAATTATGAGGCACTTCCCGAAAAGGTAGAGACTTGAAATTTGAGAAAATAATAGAAA
>NW_007521366.1:0-231 GCF_000475195.1 Diaphorina citri
TGATTGGAGATGAGTTAGCCGAGGAACTTGACTTCTGGTTGGCCGAAGACGCACTTGCTGGGATTGAGGACGAGTGAGCGGAGTGAGTATTGTTGGAAGCGCTCGAAAATGATGGTCAGGTGCTCCAAGTGTTGGGACTCAGTCTCTGATGCAACCAGCGACCAGCACGTCATCAATGTATGGGAAGCAGAAGTCTAGGCCTCGGAGAACTTCATCCATGAAGCGTTGGAA
>NW_007521367.1:0-231 GCF_000475195.1 Diaphorina citri
TAAGAAATGTGTACTGATAGATGTATCTGTTCCGTGTGATGCAAATCTCATTTCCAAAGAAGCTGAGAAGAAACTCAAATATCGAACTCTTGCCATTGAAGTCAGTAAAATGTGGAATCTTAAAACCATTATCGTCCCTGTCATCATTGGAGTACTCGGTACAATCCCTAAGACCTTGGGTGAGAATATCAAAAAATTGGAGGGCGACATATCACTTCACAAGATTCAGGA
>NW_007521368.1:0-231 GCF_000475195.1 Diaphorina citri
TAAAGCACTAGGTCTTGGGTTTGATTTCCGCCCGGGCGAAATTTAAAATAGATAAGAATTGTTCTCGGAACGGGTGGCACTCTCTTACCCTGTCCTCCTTCTCTCATCGATTTCGGGACGAAAACAATTCCCTCTAACTTCAGGTAAAAACAGACTACTATCACGTCACGTGAGCTCACGTAGATGATATAAAATTACTTACGATTGGTCGTAAAAGTATTGGTATCCTTT
>NW_007521369.1:0-231 GCF_000475195.1 Diaphorina citri
CCTTTACTCCCGCAGTCTAAACAAGGTCTTATATATTTCATAGGTAAAGTTTACAGATAAGTATATAAACCTTGCTTAGCATAAAAAAAAGAAAACAAAATACAAAATGTTTGGTGATAAATGTGTGAGGAGAAGGATAGGGGTGTCATTCACACACACACATACACAATTACACTCGCATTCGTACTTGCACCCCGTGTCCGCCCGCGCGCAACGGCCCCGGCGCCTACC
>NW_007521370.1:0-231 GCF_000475195.1 Diaphorina citri
ATGGTTTATAAAAACAGACACTATGTGCTGTAGGTTTTAGTTGACGTTTTATTTGCTACAGTATGATTCGCACTCCCATTTATTTATTTATTTATTTTAACAGAAAATTCGTCTGAAATGCCCACCCCGGTACTACAGTGCATTTCTTCAGGGGATTCGCACTCCCAGGTGCCTAAAATTGCATCAGCTACGACTTGAAGACACAAGCAAATACTGTATTTATCCAAAAGA
>NW_007521371.1:0-231 GCF_000475195.1 Diaphorina citri
ATATATTCATAACCATAAACCCGGAGGTAGATTGGGTACCAATGATGAGTGACCAAAAGTTTCAATGTCAGTTCATACAGCAAGGTCAATGTCAACCCCATGTTAACATTGATAACTGACCTGACCAAACATATCACCAAATACCCAGACCAAACAGAAGGTTTTCCATTCCGGTGGAGCATGAAATAATTTGGTGAATCGATATTATGAATCAGCCTTGCCTTGGGAGAT
>NW_007521372.1:0-231 GCF_000475195.1 Diaphorina citri
CGGAAACTCCCAAAATTCCAAACCGTTCCCGAGATATTGACGTTTTTTAGTCCCCCCATAAGAAATACACAGGGAACATAGTTTGAGGCCAGCAAAACTTTTCCTACGTTTAATATTTTGCTCTCGCATTTAGTTTTCAGTTTTCATTTCTTGGAGACAAGATTCAGGGACGATATTAGTTTTCAGGGGCGAAGCCAAGGGAGCGCGAAGCGCGACCTCATGCACACCCCG
>NW_007521373.1:0-231 GCF_000475195.1 Diaphorina citri
AACCCGTATAGCCCGAAAAAGGAACTTAGTCCCGAGCTCATATGTGAAAAATGATACCTATTGTTCAAGGAAAAGACGATCCAACGGGGAGGTTGGAAAAAAATAATCCACCTAAACTCTACATTTTCTTATAGCTTTTTTCCCAGCTTTCATACCATTATACTTTCATTCCCGATTTCGTGTCGGAACGAACCCGTATAGCCCGAACAAGGAACTTAGTCCCGAGCTCAT
>NW_007521374.1:0-231 GCF_000475195.1 Diaphorina citri
GCTCCCTCTTAACATTATACTCTCTTTATATCTCCTGCTCATTTGTAAATGTTTTTGATGTCGAGCAGCTCTCTCTCTCTCTCCTCTCTCTCTCCCTCTCTCTCTCTTTCCTTTCCTTCTTCTCTACCTATATTTCCAACTCTTTCTTTCTTATCTCTCTCTTTATATCTTTCTTCTTCCTCTCCTACTTTCCTTATATCTCTCCTCTAATATTCCAGTTCCCCATATTTT
>NW_007521375.1:0-231 GCF_000475195.1 Diaphorina citri
GGAAGAAGACATGACGGTGGTGAAGATCATGGAAGCGCTACGGCTGAAAATGAGCCCGGAGATCAATGTCCGCTACGAGATTCGTATTCAACACTATAAAGCAAGAAGATGATGAGGATTATACAACTTACTTCCTCAGATTGAGCGATCAACTGAAGCTGTGTGAATACAAGAACATGGAAGAGGAGATCATGATAGATAAAATCATCTGCTCTATTCAGAACGTCAAAA
>NW_007521376.1:0-231 GCF_000475195.1 Diaphorina citri
ACTTATCTTCGTTATCTCTTTATCATCTTCACCTACTTCTTAATCTTCTTCTCTCTGTCTTCTGACACTTCTTCCTATTACGTAGAGTTCTTCTTCTTCTTCTTCTCCCCCTCTTCTTTCTGTCGTCTTCTTGTTCTTCTTTCTATCCTCTTGGACTTCTTCCTGTACTTCTTCTTCATTAACATTCACATGTTTGATCTTCGCTCTTGCAATCTCACGACCATGTTATGA
>NW_007521377.1:0-231 GCF_000475195.1 Diaphorina citri
TGAAACTATAAGGTCCCATTGTACCGAGGGACTAAACAGGTCGGGAGTATTGTTAGGAATCAATATGGTGTAATACTTTGAAGCATTCACTGTGATATAAACTGAAATTGTGTCCCCGCTCCCCCTTGCTCATCTCTTCCCTATCGAGCTTTTTAATGGTTGCCTGTGAGTTTCCAGTGTATGTAACATTCGACATGGGTGAAGGGCGGGTTTAGTAGCCTGAATTTACTG
>NW_007521378.1:0-231 GCF_000475195.1 Diaphorina citri
TTCAGTCTATCTGTCCTCAGTCCGGATAATAAAAGTATAGACAGGACAAGCAGAACAGGTTATTTTTGATGACATTTGACCGTTTTGCTCGAAAATTTTCTGTTTACATTTAAAATTGATGACAAGCTAAAACAAATATCTGTGGGTCCAAAGCAAATAGGGTGACTGTACCAGTAGTCGATCATTTTTCACGTTTTTAAGTTTCAATTAGCTCTGGTTCTATTGTTGGAC
>NW_007521379.1:0-231 GCF_000475195.1 Diaphorina citri
ATTATGTTGTCGCCTTTTCCCATGGTCAGATGGGGTCGGCGTTTGTCGTTGGCCTCTCAATCAGCTTTAGAGTGATCGCTTTGCGGAGAACTGGTTTTGGCTAAACAAAATTTTCCGAGTGGATGCCCTTCGCAATCAACCTTCGCTATTAATATTGCATGAGGAAATTTGGACTTCTACTCCCTGTTTATAGTCCCTCAGCCAGACAGAACTATGTACGTATAGTGAAAA
>NW_007521380.1:0-231 GCF_000475195.1 Diaphorina citri
AGGTCCCGATGGAGATCAGGTAAGTTTCTGTGTTGTCTTGACATCGAACTCTGCTTACACCTTATTACACCTCGTACTTCAACAAAATGTCTCAAAAAACTAGTTATACATTTTTGGATTCGAGAACATTGTTTTACATGGAACACAGACAAATAAACCTAAATCAGTTAGAAGTTAAAATAAGTTAGAAATGTAAACATGATTCTGAATGACTTCATTTAATGATGAAGG
>NW_007521381.1:0-231 GCF_000475195.1 Diaphorina citri
TGTCCACCATCAAACCAACAGTGCATTGAAATGAGTGATGAAACCCTCGGTACAACAGAGGAAACTGTGAACCCACCAACAGACCAACAGTGCAACCAAATGGCTGAGGAAACCGTTGGTAGAACGGAGGAAAGCCTGTGTCCACCATCAAATCAACAGTGCATTGAAATGACTGAGGAAACCCTTGGTAGAACGGAGGAAAGCCTGTGTCCACCATCAAACCAACAGTGC
>NW_007521382.1:0-231 GCF_000475195.1 Diaphorina citri
AATTACATTCTGACTTAACACCTTGTCGTGTTTTATTTCATGTTGTGATTCTGATGTCTGCTGATGCATAATAAAGCAGTGCCTCCAGATATCGAATTCTAGGGTCAAAGGAACTACTGCATAGCAAAATAGAACAGTAGGTACTTGCCTCTGGGTATTTTTACTTTCTATTACTACAGTATAGCGGAGCTATACTAGTAATGAAAGTATTGCAATCGGTCCAAATTTTCA
>NW_007521383.1:0-231 GCF_000475195.1 Diaphorina citri
TATCTCTAATACCTCGATAAGACTTGAAAATTTGAATTCCTAAATCCTTCGATTGTTTCCGGGAGGACTTCAAAATTCATTTTGTCTCTAGGTTATAATCCTTGTATTTGAAGAAGCGTAATAAGAGAGGTTATTTACTATCGCTGGATAGTGTGGGTACTCTAATGACAAGAAGCATGTGATTAACCAGATGGTTCCCATCCGAATACCAACCACACGCAACGTTGCTTT
>NW_007521384.1:0-231 GCF_000475195.1 Diaphorina citri
TTTGAAGTGCACCCTACCTTTGTATTTAGAATATCTACTGATAAGTAGGAAATTTTTACTTTTACACCTTGTAGGGTTAGGGGAAAAAAGTGTCATTTTTTCAAGGTGTGTATTCGGTTACAGGTGTTACAATGGCGGAGATAGCCATCATTTAAAATTTACGCTTGGGCCAGTTTAAGTTGGATTTTTATACAAGATTTTTTTCGTCATGGTCCAAAAGTATCTATTCCA
>NW_007521385.1:0-231 GCF_000475195.1 Diaphorina citri
AAGTCAACCATACACCGTCGTACTGACATCAGTGACGTCGAAAAACTGCAGTATTTGCGATCTTTTCTGAAAGGTCCAGCTCTCACACTCATTGAAAACCTGCAAATTGTGAATGGTAGTTACGACATTGCATATCGATTGCTGTGTGAACGGTTCGACAACAAGAGAACGTTGGCTGCTCATTACCTGAATACCATTCTCAACTTCAAGCAGCTAAACAATGACAACGTT
>NW_007521386.1:0-231 GCF_000475195.1 Diaphorina citri
AGAGAGTATGTATATTATATTATAGGAAGGAGAGGACGGGGGAAATATGGAAGACAAATCAAATCGTACGTCTGCTATAATCGTACGTCTGCTATTTACCTGCCTCGGTGGTGTAGTGGTCAAGACGCTCGCCTGGTAATCAGGAGGGCGTGCGTTCGATCCCAGCCGAGGTATGGAATTTTATCCTCATTTATTTGAGAATTTGACCACATAATAATGGAGCTCTAAGGG
>NW_007521387.1:0-231 GCF_000475195.1 Diaphorina citri
GTTTAGACTGCGGGAGTAAAGGGACTTTTCAGTCTTATTCTGGCAGTATAAACAGGGTATATTCTATTCTATTCTATTCTACCTAATAATAATAACAACAGACTCTTGAGTGGAAGATAATTACTAGGTGAGGCTATCACCTAAGGTATTCCCTACCACCTAACTCTTTGAGCTCCATCATTAGGTTGTCACATCTAATGTATAAAAACGAATATTTGTGTGTGTGTGTGT
>NW_007521388.1:0-231 GCF_000475195.1 Diaphorina citri
TTGGTTAACTTATTGAATCATACAAATAAGGTAGAACTTAGCAATGTATACTTTTTACATAATAGCACTGAAACTCAGGGCTCTTTTCTTCTCTGGAGGAATAAAGGTCTAGAACAATGTCAATCAAAGGCAAATCTCTAGAAGGGAGAGCACATATTGGTTAACTTATTGAATCATACAAATAAGGTAGAACCTAGCAATGTATACTTTTTACATAATAGCACTGAAACT
>NW_007521389.1:0-231 GCF_000475195.1 Diaphorina citri
TACTGATTTTCTTTAATCACGATCGAATAAACTACAGGCTAAAAAATTCCCGGAGGGACGGACCCAGCTTGTTTTTCTTCTTTATATGAAGATTATGAAGGATTCTAAGATTATGACCTATCCTAACCATACTGACCGTTCCTATAGGGTCTCTGTCGTGAGGGGGAAATTAAAACAATCCTTTCTTTAGCTTTATTTCAATTACACAAATCACGTTTATTCTTTATTAAC
>NW_007521390.1:0-231 GCF_000475195.1 Diaphorina citri
TGCGAAAGAACGTCTTTGTTTGGACTAATCGAGATATCACCACCTTTATTTGTATAGATCGAGATATTCTTTTTGTTTAGACTAGACTTTTTGGCATCTTTCAGCTGGGCATAGTTGGTCCTACTGATGGCGAAGAATTCATTGACCACTCTGTTGAGCATGTCAGACTCTAGATCAAAATCCACGAAGATACTCGGAAGGATGACAGAAAGGACGTCAGCTTCTTTGTAG
>NW_007521391.1:0-231 GCF_000475195.1 Diaphorina citri
AAGCATTCGTCTCAAAAATACTGATAAGATCCGAAAATGTCATGATTATGTAGGTATTTCCATAACTTCAAAAATAAATAAATAAACCGGCAGGAAAGTATAGGTATTTATATAAAAGTTACAAGCATTGATGTAAATTTCTAGCTAAAAAATTATCTTTTCGGATTGAGTTTACCTGTAGATCATTTTATCTTGAAATTCTTGGACGATAAAAACCTCTAAAAAATCGAA
>NW_007521392.1:0-231 GCF_000475195.1 Diaphorina citri
GCCAAGGTTTTGGACTTACTAGCTCCTAATCCCCTAATCTATTATTGATCTAAATCTTACTTATGATCCGTTCCTGCATACTGTATCTCTGTCAATTTTAATGTACGAGTTTAGAGCATAAATCCGTCAGTAGGAGAGTTCCTGGAGAATACCTATTTGATCATTTTCCTTGATCATCCGTGAACCAAAGTTATTTCGTAACAGAAAAAGAGTCAACACTAATCTGACGCT
>NW_007521393.1:0-231 GCF_000475195.1 Diaphorina citri
TAATCTGTAGGTATTTCTCTATTTTGGCCCCTAATCTAATCTTGTTTCCTGTTATTAACGATGCTATGTTTCATGTGAGAAGCAGCCGTCTAAAGCCCGTTTCTAAATTGGTCTTCTTTCTAACTCTAACCTGGCTTTCGATAGATCGTTGCTTGCGTGCGCCATTTCTGAGCAAATTTGAGGGCTATAAAGAAGTGAAATTTGCTCAGACATCGCTTACGGGAACACACA
>NW_007521394.1:0-231 GCF_000475195.1 Diaphorina citri
CTGTCATATCTACCTAATAGTGTGTGTGCTCATCAGATATCAGGTAAACCTGACCGACGGACCTGATCAGCCGTACTTGTCAGGTCTACCTAATAGTGTGTGTGCTCAACAGGTATCAGGTAAACCTGACCGACAGACCTGATCAGCCGTAGGTACCTGTCATATCTACCTAATAGTGTGTGTGCTCATCAGATATCAGGTAAACCTGACCGACGGACCTGATCAGCCGTA
>NW_007521395.1:0-231 GCF_000475195.1 Diaphorina citri
TTATAGCCAAAACCAAATGTCAGCCCAAAGCAACACCCTAGGGCTTATTGAGAGGCTGACGAAAAACGCTAACCCCGTCTGAACACAGCAAAGGCAAAGAAGAAGAAGAGAGGAAGGGAAGTGGTGTTTCCCTGGAGGACACGCTACTGAAAGACTGAAACCCATTAGATGTACTCGATGTATGGCTTACAGCCCGGATAGCAAGGGCATTGGGCATCGTAATTGATGTAA
>NW_007521396.1:0-231 GCF_000475195.1 Diaphorina citri
TTTGGCCAATCAGATGTTTGGAATTGATGCTTGAGCACTTGCTGAGAGCCAGCATTTTGTTCATAAATATGGGTGTAAAGGTTAGATGGTAGAGAACGCCCCCGGCGTTAACCTCGCCTAGTGGTTGCCTTCCACTCAAGAGTCTATTATTATTAGGCAGTGGCGTAGCGTGGTCTAAATTCAAGTGTAGGGCCTTGTAGGGCTCATGCACAGGTCTACCAAGTCCCATCA
>NW_007521397.1:0-231 GCF_000475195.1 Diaphorina citri
CAAGAATCCAATGAATGAGTCTCTGGTCACAGTGTAACAAAGTAGAACTGAATAGCCTCCATTTCAATCATTTTGGTATAATTTGGCATTGGAATACAAGGTGACAGTCTGTTATAGTAATGGTCCATCTATCCCTTTGCTAATACCCACATTGGTACTCAAAGCTCTTACCAATCAATAGACGACAAAAGATTGGTAAAAAGTCAATACTTACTTTGTTTCAGCAATGTG
>NW_007521398.1:0-231 GCF_000475195.1 Diaphorina citri
GGGATTTTTTTCCGTGGGAATTTTTTTCCGCTATGAAGGTTTTCGTCTGTGAGTTTTTCTTCTACGAATGCACATCGAGAGAATAAAGGGATTTTTTATTTTCGTGGGAATTTTTTACCGTTATGAAGGTTTTCTTCTACGAGTTTTTCTCGAAACGAAATTTTACGGGATGACGTTTTTCTTGTGGGGATTTTTTCTTTGATGAGGTTTTTCTGCTTTGAATTTTTCCCC
>NW_007521399.1:0-231 GCF_000475195.1 Diaphorina citri
TTTTTGAGTCCAGAAGGAAAATTCGACAAAAGGAATCCCAATTTTATCAACTTCGGTTCGGGTAAGAAACTAGAATTACAATCCAATCGAAAGAATCCAATCTAAAGATTGTATTTAATTCCCAGACGCAAGAGCAAGACTGCAAGCGTTCCTCGGCAGTAGGACGCCATACTTTCAGAGATTTTTGTGGAGTTTTCCGATTCTTTTGTCTGTAATACTGTTGACCGATTG
>NW_007521400.1:0-231 GCF_000475195.1 Diaphorina citri
TGAAATCACGTCCTTAAAACTACATAAGTACCCAAGATAATGAATTTATACATAGATGACCAATTTAGATCTTTTATAAGTAGTAGGTATTAGGTGCTTATCTACGAATAACTAGCTTTACGTTTTGACCTGATAAGTGGCATTGCCTACATGTGGTATCTTCCCATTACATTTAGGTGTGTAGGTGGTAGGCGCCTACAACTATGTACAATTCTACAGATATAAATTCCA
>NW_007521401.1:0-231 GCF_000475195.1 Diaphorina citri
TTGACCCCCACCGGAAATCGAATAGATTTTCAAGGAGCCAAGGTTTTGGTCTTGACTTCTTTATTTCCACAGGAAGTACCTATATCTGATATGAAATGTATTCTGAACCCTGGATGTGTGGAAATTTTTTGAAAATCTAAGGAAAATCCTGTGTTATTTACCTTGTTGGTACCAAAGTAAACAAAAGATACATCATACCTTAAACAAAGATGTTGGGCAAAAACAAGGTTT
>NW_007521402.1:0-231 GCF_000475195.1 Diaphorina citri
AAGCATTTCTATTGAAATCAGCGTGTTTCGAACTTCCTTTATCAGCGAAGAAAAAAAAAAGTGGTTGAGCCCCATTCAAAACAAACATTCATAACATTCATTTATTCATTACGATATTACGAAGTGACTTTCCGAGCGTGCAAGAAGCTAACAAGTTGTGAATTTTGTGTAATATTTTGCCTCAAAGTTTGTTTCCTTTACTTTGTGAGCACATATGTCTACTTTTTTTTT
>NW_007521403.1:0-231 GCF_000475195.1 Diaphorina citri
TCCAATATCATTTGAGAAAAAAATTTAAAAAATCAAAAAGTGAAAAGCGTCCGAACACGCCCCGGTCTCCCCTACGGTTTCTATGTTTGGACACAGATTAATAAGGTTGGGTCTACTTTGTGTCTCTTAGTATTTAATAGGGTCTATCCCTATCCCCCCTTCATTTCATTTAGTTATGGGAAAATTCCAAAGATGATCTTGATAGGTGACAACTCTGATACCCAATTAGGT
>NW_007521404.1:0-231 GCF_000475195.1 Diaphorina citri
AGTACACAATTTTCATATAGGCCTAGAGACCTGACATATATTTTTATTATTTTATGTTTTTACTTGATCATATGTATATATATGGTATAGATTTAGTATTCTACAAGCAATTTTTTTCAGAAAGTAAACAAAAATATTCCACAAATTTAAAAGCCTCCTTAAAAGTGCAGCATAAATTTTAAAATTCTCTGTGTGGTAACAAAACTGGCGCGATTTTTTTGAAATTTGTGT
>NW_007521405.1:0-231 GCF_000475195.1 Diaphorina citri
TCAATTAAAAAAAACCCCTCCCCCAACGTCAGAATCTATCAATATGTTAGACTCTGTTAGAGTGTAAAGGTGTGTGGGTGTGTCCATGTCCAGTGGACACTGTCCACATATAGTCGACCGGCCATCGATGTCTACTGCGTCCACACTGCTTCGACAACATAGATTCACCTCGTCGATCGACGGCCGGTAGAATAAGCTTGGATACACCTTAATGTGGCAACGTCTGAGCAG
>NW_007521406.1:0-231 GCF_000475195.1 Diaphorina citri
TACATCTATGCTCTGAAGTCTAAACATAATACATCTCTATACTATAAACATAATGCATCTATGCTATAAACATAATAATGTGAAACATCTTTATATTCTGGAAAGGCGGCTGTTAGAGCGTATATTTTATTTTTATTTGTATTTATTAAAGATTCTTGTCCCATATTGGCTATAAAAAAGAGGCTGTTAGTAATACAGGGTAAGGATAGAAATCATTGAATGGAGTGAAGT
>NW_007521407.1:0-231 GCF_000475195.1 Diaphorina citri
ATTACCAAACGTCAAGTTTTATCTTTTGTAGCAGCCATCTATGATTGTAACGGCTATTTAAGCCCCATAATTGTATGGATGAAAATCTTCTTACAGCATCTTTGGCTCGATAGTAGCCTCTCTTGGGACACACCCCTATCTGAAAACCTTCATGAAAAGTGGGTTAGTTTTACCTCTGAACTCTCAGTGATAAGCAAAATTCAAATCCCTCGTCACATCATCTCGGATGGT
>NW_007521408.1:0-231 GCF_000475195.1 Diaphorina citri
TATATCCCTTTTGTCATCGGACACTGAATCATCGCAAATCCCCAAGGTACTCTAAAAGTATCCAAATCCGACCAAAAATTTGCAAACGGCAAAAAAAACCTTTTCATATTTCTTAGCATTATTTTGGGAAAATTAATTTTTCCCATTCATTTTCATTTCAAAAGAGTTCAAGCACACGCGAACTTTTTCCTATCGGAGTAAAAATCTCGTTGTTACACTTTGAATAAAATA
>NW_007521409.1:0-231 GCF_000475195.1 Diaphorina citri
TGAGTAGGAGATGTTCTCTTTGATGGAATAGTCGGCCTCTTGGTAGTGTAGCATGTCAGGGTCGGTCAAATTCAAATATGTCATCCTGTAAAACAGTGTAAGTAGGTATCAGGTTTTATTTATGATGGAGCAAATAAGTTTTTTAACCTTGTCTTTTTTCCAGATTCAAAGCCATACTCTTTTGCCAGCCTAGTTAGTTTGGTCAGTAGCATACCTGCTTTGAAAGTGCTA
>NW_007521410.1:0-231 GCF_000475195.1 Diaphorina citri
AATAAATTCATAGAACAGAGATATATTTTCTTTCTAATATTAAATCGTGTCTTATGTTTAAGAATGAACCAGGGAAAAGGGCAAAAGACTTGAAAATATGTATTGATTATTCACATAGGTAGGTATGAACAATTTTCAAAGAGTTTGGTGTTAAGAAGATTTAGGTATTGTTTGTGATTAAAGGAAATTATTTATCTTTTCATCAGGGCCGGCTCAACAGGGGGTGTGCAA
>NW_007521411.1:0-231 GCF_000475195.1 Diaphorina citri
AGTTATTTAGATCAGTGGCTGACTTAACACTTTGATTGCCATGTAAGATGTATATGTCTTACACCAACATTTCTGTTTCGGTGTTTGGGCCCCGTAAGATGTATGTGTCTTACAGAATTATACTGTATGGCCCTGTAAGACCCATAGGTCTTACATAATTATACTGTATGGCCCCATAAGGCCCATAGGTCTTATGTGATTATACCCTATGGCCCCATAAGACATCTTGCT
>NW_007521412.1:0-231 GCF_000475195.1 Diaphorina citri
GGTTAAGCAGTAGATGTCTTGGTTAAGCAGTAGATATCTTGGTTAAGCAGTAGATATCTTGGTTAAGCAGTAGATATCTTAGTTAAGCAGTAGATATCTTAGTTAAGCAGTAGATATCTTGGTTAAGCAGTAGATATCTTGGTTAAGCAGTAAGTCTAGATATCTTCGCCCTTGACATTTTCATTTTGAATTCGCCCCTGCTCTACTGCTCTACAATTCTATTAAAGCCAC
>NW_007521413.1:0-231 GCF_000475195.1 Diaphorina citri
TCACCACTGAGGAGTTGGTATCTCCTTCGAGAGACATTGAAAGAAATAAAGAGGAGGAAACGTTTTGTGAGTAAGTTTGATATCAACTGAATTTTATTCGGGAAACGACAACCAAATCTTCACAAAAATATGTGGCTGAAACTCTCGCCACATTTGCAGCTTTCAGAGTTCTGTGAAAACGTTCAATACAACCATTAGCTTGCGGGTGATAAGCACAGGTTCGAATCCTTT
>NW_007521414.1:0-231 GCF_000475195.1 Diaphorina citri
ATGACAGCGAATACAGGTGAGAAATTTTACAGGACACGACGATGCCAAGAAGTTGCGAAGAGATTTAACGAAGCAGCTGAAGCATCTAATGCTACGAAGGCATGGGCTGAGCAAGTGAAAGATTATGAAGAGATGTTGATAAAATACAAGGATAGAAGTGGATCTGAGCAAAAAAATGTAAAGCCCATAGTTAACAAACAAGAAGATTTTGAAAATACTGTAAAGGTGCTC
>NW_007521415.1:0-231 GCF_000475195.1 Diaphorina citri
CGCGAACATAATCGCGAAATCCGCGAGCATAATCGCAAAATCCGCGAACATAATCGCCAAATCCGCGAACAAAATTGCAAAATCTGCGAACATAATCACGAAATCCGCGAACATAATCGCGAAATCCGCGAACATAATCGCGAAATCCGCGATCAAAATCGCCAAATCCGCGAACATAATCGCGAAATCCGCGAACATATTTGCCAAATCCGCGAACATAATCGCAAAATC
>NW_007521416.1:0-231 GCF_000475195.1 Diaphorina citri
ATATCAATTTTATTTATCAAAGCGGCGAGATCCATTCACTCAATCAATCACACACTGATCGCTCTATCTCCAAAACCCCAACACCTAGAAAGCTGAAATTTGGTAGGAATACTCCGAATATGTTCTAGTTATGCAATAAGACAGGATTTTCTTGAAATCCAAACCGATCTCGAGTTATGATCAATTATCCGTGGCGAAGCATAGGCAACCTGATGCCAGTATAAAATAAAC
>NW_007521417.1:0-231 GCF_000475195.1 Diaphorina citri
AATAATAGTAATAGCCTACTGCTGGAGTAAAGGGACTTTTCAGTCCTATGCGAGCAGTATAAATAAGCACTATTATTAATAATTTATCATCGGAAAAATAACTTGGGTTACGACACGATGAATTAAAACGTTCTCCCCGGAACTAACAGTATAAGTAGCGAATTTTAACAGGTCTTATTGTTTTTCACCAATCAAATAAATAAGGCCTTGTTTAGGCTGCGGGAGTAAGAG
>NW_007521418.1:0-231 GCF_000475195.1 Diaphorina citri
GTTTTTGAACATTGCAGCAAACGTTTGTGGGTATCCGAGAGGTGGCGGTTTTCTGGCGAATGCCTTTGATGTGCGTTGGTCTAGTTTGGTGTTTGCAAAGCATCGTGCAATGCAATGCAAATGATGTACCTACTATAGGCCATTACTCGTTGACTATCGGTACAAAAATTCTCGGATACATGAAAAACGTTCGCATTCGTCAGATTTGATTTTACGTGCAATGGTGGGTCC
>NW_007521419.1:0-231 GCF_000475195.1 Diaphorina citri
CATTCTATTGAATTAGGGGGAAATTTAGGTGACATAGTATTTAAGTGTTCTCTCCAGGAGAGAAATCCTCTACATAGGACGCTAGAGAGGATAAAGGAGTGGGCACAGTTACAGGAGCATCAGCAGTAGATGAATGTGTACTTGTGCAGAAGTCACGTCCGTGGAATATTGCTACCAAAGGAACTGGCACAAACAAGTAGTGACCAGTGTTATTATAGGGTTAGGTTAAAC
>NW_007521420.1:0-231 GCF_000475195.1 Diaphorina citri
TCGCTGGTACGATTCCCGTCGGGGGCGGATTTTATGCTAAACCAACAAGGTTTGTTCTCGGAACAGCTTACTTTCTTCTATCCTGCCTTCTTTGCTTTCGGGACAATAAGATTGTAGCAGTTAGAGTTGCCTCTGGGTTGCAATAATCCTACGTACTGGACCCCACACAGGAATTTCGTCAGAAGACACCCCCAATTCAATGTAATGTACCGTTGCCTCTATCAAATCTCT
>NW_007521421.1:0-231 GCF_000475195.1 Diaphorina citri
CCTTTGGAAAAATGAAAAATCTCAATTTTCAGACAAACCGTTGACAAATTTTTAACGGCCAGACCGGTTTTAAATAGCCCTCAATGAGCAGAACAAACCTGTGAAAACCGTTTGTCTTTATCCCAAACCGTTTTCCGGAAAACTCCGGAAAACCCTTTGGAGTAATGAAAAATCTCAATTTTCAGACAAACCGTTGACAAATTTTTAACGGCCAGACCGGTTTTAAATAGC
>NW_007521422.1:0-231 GCF_000475195.1 Diaphorina citri
GTGTTGACCCAGCACCTAAATGGGAAGTATTGTGTCTCTTCTCGCCCATCTGATGAGAGGCATACTGCGGGATGGGCACAACACAGACCACATGAGTGTAATGTAGCAGTTGTTTCATTGCTACGTAATAAAAACGGCAGTGAAACACTCGTCTTTTTTTTAATCCCGTGTCCATCTCTCTTACAGTTAGCGCACGGAGCCGACCCGTTCCTCAAAAATCAAGAAGGTCAA
>NW_007521423.1:0-231 GCF_000475195.1 Diaphorina citri
GGATCAGAACTTCAAGATTGATGATACATTGAAATCTCTATCAAGTTCTGCTCATGTATCTACAGCGGGAATAATGATTTTGATCCTTGGTTTCAAACCCTTGATGATTTATGTTCCATTCAATGTCCATGTTGATATTGTGTTCCATGTCGTTGAGATCATTAGTATGAGGAATGAGCATCTCTGGAACATCTTCATGAAAAGCTGTATCCAATTGGAAATGTTCGAATT
>NW_007521424.1:0-231 GCF_000475195.1 Diaphorina citri
CCTATAACCAAAGTAAACTAGCCAATGTACTGTTCACGAGAGAACTGGCCAAGCGATTGGAGGGTAAGAATTTTTTTTTGTTTGTTAAGTTTAACGAGTTATTTAATTGCTTGATTTTGAGCTCAAAATAATAGTTCAGGGTGTAAGACTTTTTTTAATACTTTTTCCCATGCTAGGCCTTTTGTTAGGGGACAATATTTCTTCGAGATTAATTTTACAAATGACCTTTCC
>NW_007521425.1:0-231 GCF_000475195.1 Diaphorina citri
AAACAAAATTAACTCAATTAGGAAAGAATTCCAACGTATTTACAAAGGTAATAACTAGGCAAACATATTTACAAAAAAAAAAATAATCAATGAAGAGAGATCTCAAGGGCAGATAGGTAGAACAAGGAGTTTCCTCACAGGGCGAGTGAGTATTCCGGAATTGGTCTGAATAGAGACAATTCTAACTACGCCATCTTGGGCGGGCAAAAGCTTAATGACCCTAGCTAGAGG
>NW_007521426.1:0-231 GCF_000475195.1 Diaphorina citri
GCTGATTTCACGTCTTGATTGTCCTGCTGGTTTTCCTTGTCCTGGTGTTTGTCTTCTCCGCTAGATTTCGCTAGTAGACTATCCTTAACTTCTTCTGTGGAGTGTAAAATTCGATCCGATTAGGTTAAAGATTCGAGTGCCCATATGCGATCTAGGTACGTATTTAGATTTGCTATGAAAGCCTACAAATCTGAGACCTCATTTTTTCCAAGAGGTTTGATAGAGGGAACT
>NW_007521427.1:0-231 GCF_000475195.1 Diaphorina citri
ACTTTCTTCTCCGTGTGATATTACCACACACCATTAGGAAACTGTAGCTATTATGTTGGAAGTATGTGTGAGATTGTGGATAGAAATAATAAACAATCTTTATTGGAAGATATAACAAAAGGGCGAGGTTTATGCCAATCATGTGAATGTGTGCTAAAAATGGTAAATGATCCATTGAAAAAAAATTCCAACTGAACATGGAAACAAGATATGAATACTCCAAGCAACGGA
>NW_007521428.1:0-231 GCF_000475195.1 Diaphorina citri
GTACCTTTGGGTTATGAATTCAGATATCCACTTCATCATGTTTCCTTTTATTCCCAAGTCGTAAATCTTCTCTAGTAGCTTACAGCGCCATACTGTATCGTACGCCCCTTGGAAATCTACAAATACCGCCACAGTCGTTTCTTTTCTATTAATTCCATCCTTGATCTCCTGGCTTAATCTGATTACCTGCTCGTTGGTTGAGCGATATTTTCGGAAACCAGCCTGCCATTG
>NW_007521429.1:0-231 GCF_000475195.1 Diaphorina citri
GGGTTTTCGATGGAATGTCCGGGTTTTTGGAACCAAATGTCCTACTTTTTAAAAATTTGATCTGGAGACCCTATGTACCTATAAATTGATCTACCCATACTTGAAAATTCTGAACTTGAAAAAACTATGGAACACAGTACCTTTTCTTTTTAACCAACATATTATTTCTTCCAGGTATGAATTGTACTGTGTATCAAAACAAGTCAAGTCTACTCAATGTACTGTAGAGGT
>NW_007521430.1:0-231 GCF_000475195.1 Diaphorina citri
GATAAATACCTGCATTTCATTATCTATCCTGATGGATACCTTTTGATAATTGATTTATTTGTGCTTTTGTTATGCCTCTCATGAAAGGCAGCTAATTATAGGTAGTACCTATGAGTACTACTTAGGTATACACAGAAGATATTAAGAAAGATGTACCCCCTCAAAAACACAAATGTGAAAAAAAGGCCAAGTTCCTATCCAAAAATGTCGGCCCTTAAAAGTGGTGAGATC
>NW_007521431.1:0-231 GCF_000475195.1 Diaphorina citri
ACGATGGTTGACTGCGGTTCAGGACGAGCCAATTTAACATGGCTAGAGCTAGAGACCATCACCCCGGTGTATAGCAGATACAAAAAGACATCTTTTCTTTGTTCCGCTACAACAACAACAACAACAACGTTAACAACAACTTTTTCTGATGTTAGTTGACTGAAGCACTAGTTTCTTACCAGAATAGCCAGGGGCACAGACACACGTATAGCCGTTGATTTTATTCTGGCA
>NW_007521432.1:0-231 GCF_000475195.1 Diaphorina citri
ATAGGTCTTTGTTACTACGGGAATTTTCTGATTCAAAATTGGCTTCATCAGGCTAATTACAACCCAAATTTTGAGCACAGAACCACCGCGTCGAGTGGTTCACTTTCGGCATTTTCAATACCAATAGAACCACATCTTTTTCATGCATTGTTTTTCCATACAATCATCTTTTGCCTCAAAAGCGACAACATGTTGATCTTTTCGTGGGGAATAATCACATGGATTTTTTTT
>NW_007521433.1:0-231 GCF_000475195.1 Diaphorina citri
CTTAACGTACACATGATAACAGTATAGTATTTTCAACCAAGAGAAAACAACTTAACGTTCACCCAATCGGGGGTCTTTCAGTCACCAAGATCATGAAATAAAATGAAAATCATGAAATAAAATTAAATTATTAAATGCGCTACAAGATTAATCACAATCATAGAGGTGTAAATTTTGAAAGGCCCGGGTTTACAGGTTCCAAGTATGTGTTAACCCCTGAGACTGCTCGGA
>NW_007521434.1:0-231 GCF_000475195.1 Diaphorina citri
GCGCGACGATATGTAAACTTGTATACTATGTAGTTATGTTCCTATAACGACAGCACTAATATGAGATGCATAATTGGCCGATTACTTAATTGGCTCTCTAATTATTATGCGTGACTGATGCGCGCGATGGTTGGCATGCCAATTTGTTGTTGTATCTCATGCCAGTGTGTTGTAGTAGTTTTATCTCATGCCACTTTGTAGTAATGTGGTAGTATCTTCCTTGGTCATAAA
>NW_007521435.1:0-231 GCF_000475195.1 Diaphorina citri
CCATGAAGTCATGACACCAGCCGACTCTCTGATATTCTGAACTCCAGCGCTGAGATCACTAGATCACCTCCATGGTTTAGCTTAGTTTGATTTTTTATTATTTTATAATACTTATATTTCATTAATTTTTTTGGTAAATAAATAATTAAAAGAGATAAGTATCTTTATTCTTCCACAACATGATGGAGATATTCTCTGCTCTTATCTACCAAATTCAATCTTACATGGGTC
>NW_007521436.1:0-231 GCF_000475195.1 Diaphorina citri
AAAAAATCGTTTTATAATAGTTGGAAAAACGATAAAAACAATAAAATCAAATATGAAGTTTACAAAATACAGAGAAACTTAGTTACTAATAAGATTAAGAAAAAGAAGCGAATATATTTCTATCGTTTATTTCGCGATAGAGCAGGTAATATCCAGAAGACTTGGAATACAATCAATGTAATGTTGGAAAGGAAAGCTCGGGAGGATAATGAGATTACGTTGAAAAGAAAC
>NW_007521437.1:0-231 GCF_000475195.1 Diaphorina citri
TGAGACTCACATTAAATCATTAGAGTCAGTACAGCATAAATTCCTAATAATGCTTGCCTTTAAAAGTTTCACCAGAATAGATGATCACAACTATGATAATATCATGGCAGCAAACAAAATCACCAGCTTAAAAAATAGAAGGGACATGCAGGATCTGGTTTTTATCTACAAGGTTCTTCACAATCTCATCTATTCACCTGAGATACTGAGTAACCTCAATTTAAAAGTGCC
>NW_007521438.1:0-231 GCF_000475195.1 Diaphorina citri
AACGGAAGTTTTCGAGGTAAATACGCCTTGATGAATGCTCGTAACTGTATGTAGGTAGTTTTCTTCTCGGAATCTGATAACAACTCCCATGCACCCAACCTACAGAGAAAATGAGAGCTCGTTTTTATGCAAAGCAAGATACAAAACAGAAGAGGCTGTCTATCTCGAAATATCAAATTCATATCTGAGTAGGATGTATACAGAGATAGAGAGATGCTGGATTCATGTGAA
>NW_007521439.1:0-231 GCF_000475195.1 Diaphorina citri
AACGAAATTCCTGTGTCTGGAGTCCAGTATGTAGGACTATTGTACCCACTTTATATTATATTGTGGCATTTTATTCTTATTTTTCCAGGTACAAACCCGATCCTTTTTCAAAATAATCTCAAATTTGTGTTATTTATTCGTATTTTTCAGGTACCCGATCCTTTTTCAAAATAATCTCAAATTTGTTATTTATTCGTATTTTTCAGGTACAAACCCGAAGTGCTGACGAGC
>NW_007521440.1:0-231 GCF_000475195.1 Diaphorina citri
GTAATACAGAACCTTGTCCTACATATTGTCAGACCTTTCCTTCCTTAGTCCTCTAGTTATGGTAATTCAATGTCCAATGTGTATATTTCTCAAGTTCAATTTTAAAAAAATTGAATATTCAAATTTTCTTGGGCTGTCTCTATGTAATGAAAGTCCCCATCCGTGGCACAAGCTCTGCTTATACGGATGGGTATACCATTTATATGAAAAATGTATGTTCTGAGTTTTTTT
>NW_007521441.1:0-231 GCF_000475195.1 Diaphorina citri
TCTTCTCTCCTTCCTCCTCTTTCCCTCTGTCCTCTTCATTCTTTCTTTCGTTTGCTCTCGTCTTCCTCTTCCCTTGCCTGTCCTTCTACTTCCCTTCTACCCATTTTTTCGCCTCTTTTTCTTCCTTCTTTTCCCTTCTTTCTCTTCCTTTCTTCTGTTTCCTCCCTTCTTTATCTATTTTCTTTCAGTTCTTTCCATCTTTCATTCCTACTTTCCCTATCCCTTCCCTTT
>NW_007521442.1:0-231 GCF_000475195.1 Diaphorina citri
ATTCTTCTAGGTTGTGCAGTGTAAATTACCCCTGCTTTAAACCTGCAAATGAAGACTTTATGAAGAAGTCAAAAAAAAAGGTGACCTATGGATATTGGCAAAGTTTTGGGCTATACGGAAAAAAGCGGTCAAAAGGAATAGGCGGTTCTCAGGACTTTGGCCCGTATTAATAAACAACACTAAAAGAGTTGCTGTAGCAATAGTAACAACAGACATCACACTAAAGGGAAA
>NW_007521443.1:0-231 GCF_000475195.1 Diaphorina citri
GATTCGAACCCGGGACCTTCTGCATGGCAAGCAAGCGCGTTACCACTGGACCAACCGTGCCCCACTGGACCAACCGTGCCCCAAACCAAATGTTTCAATAATTGAGTTAGCTAGACTACGCCACACAGTGGCAAAAAGAAAATGCTTTCACCTTGACATTGACTAATGACATGGGAGATAGACTGAACAAAAAATGACGAGGTCCATTCAAAGATAATGCTCGGGAAGATT
>NW_007521444.1:0-231 GCF_000475195.1 Diaphorina citri
CTTCTTCTTCTTCTTCTTCTTCTTCTTCTTCTTCTTTTTCTTCACCTATTCCCATGTACAGACGGGGTCGGCGTTTTTTGTCAGCCTCTCAATCAGCCCTAACTAGGGTGATCGCTTTGGGCTAACATTTTTGGTTTTGGCTACAAATTTTAAGAGTGGATGCCCTTCCCCCTCAACCTTGGCTATTTCTTTAGCAAGGGAAATTCAGGCTGGTATACTCCCTGTTTATAG
>NW_007521445.1:0-231 GCF_000475195.1 Diaphorina citri
TACCTATGTATGGTAAATAAATACATCTAGGTAGGTTGTTACTGTATTAGTTTAAACTTAAAGTCGGCGTTATTTGATGTCTAAATTTTGAATTTATAGGTAGGTACATAAACAGGGCGTGCTGAAAGTCTAGGGACCAATGCACACTAGTGCAGGGCGTTTCGTGAAACAAAGACGAGGTGAATCTATGTTGTCGAGGCAGTGTGGACGGTTCCAGTCGACGTCGATCGA
>NW_007521446.1:0-231 GCF_000475195.1 Diaphorina citri
CATTAATTTCAGCAAATTACAATTTGTGATATTCAACACCTAGACCGCAGGGAGTTCTTATTTCTTCGCTCGAAACGCCAGGACTCAGGGCATTGCTACCAGTCATAGCTTTGTGTATCAGACCTTTAAAAGTCTTTAAGGAACAAGAAACATAATTTTAACCATATAGAGAACCCAAATGGCGAGGGCATTATAAAGAAATCAACACTAATTGCTAAAAAATTACAGTCA
>NW_007521447.1:0-231 GCF_000475195.1 Diaphorina citri
TTTTTTGTTGCCAAAACCAAATGTCAGCCCCAAGCAATCACCCTAGGGCTGATTGAGACTTTTTCCCAGACATCTCACTGTAAAAATAGTTGGTTAAAGGCCTTTAAAATGTGGAAACCCTCCCGAGTTCTTATCTAGGTTTCTATTTCTGATAAAAATTAAAGTTCTGTTCTAAAATATTCCTCTACTAGCAGACACTCTACTTCTCACACCCTATAATATACGTATAAT
>NW_007521448.1:0-231 GCF_000475195.1 Diaphorina citri
ACGATGAAGAAAAATCCTGCAAGGAAGTTAATGTAGCTAAATGAACAATAAGACCTATGAGGTTGATGAATGAACAGAGTGTAGGGGAGTTATGTTTAGAGTGAATATAGTGACGTCACCAATCTCCAAGTCTGAGTCAGAATAACATTTTCGTGTGAGGTCATTGCTATCAGTTCCCTTGTCAGGTTGACTAAACCTCCCAGTCCTAATGAACTAATATTACTCTTAAGT
>NW_007521449.1:0-231 GCF_000475195.1 Diaphorina citri
TGCAGGTCACACCATCAGTTATTGCCTCAGACAGTTCTCTAGAACTTCTGAGTGTGTAGATGTGTAATATAAAAAAAAAAGTCTAGAGCAGAGAATGTTTTTACTTTCTATCACAGGCCACACAGTTATCAAAATGAATGTTGTGCCTCCCGGCCTACAATTGGTGATTCTCATGATTTTTTTTTATTATCTCAGAAAAAACTATAAAAATTAAAAAAAATATTGAGACTA
>NW_007521450.1:0-231 GCF_000475195.1 Diaphorina citri
ACGTGTTGGGAAGGGAGAAAAAGAAGTTTGAAAAATTTTCTCGTCGAAGTGATTCCCATTCTTCATTGAAATAAAGATAATGGTCATTAACCTGTTCGGAAATCATGGGTTGAATTTAAATATGACAAGATCTAGTGATATAAAAAATAATGGTCATATGGACCGCGTGGTATTGAGTTTGTCGCCCTGAGTGGAGACCTAAATAATTTACCGAAGAAGATGAATGAATCA
>NW_007521451.1:0-231 GCF_000475195.1 Diaphorina citri
ATTATCTTTTTTCAAGAGCAGTTATTTTGTAGTGTTTTTCCCAGGTATTTCTCTAGACTGTAAGTTAAGTCCTGTGTTTTCTTGCCTTGTTTCATTTAACTCAAGTTGTACAAGTTTTCCTCAAATTCTGACCTTAGAAATATTCTTGTCCTCACCCTTATCTACATAGCCATGCTTGCAGACTTATCAGATAAAGGACAGTTCTGTTTCCACAAAGGATAATGGTGAACC
>NW_007521452.1:0-231 GCF_000475195.1 Diaphorina citri
TACAAAGATTTTTTTGAAAATAGGGAGAGAAATCACATCCATAGAACAAGAGAGACAAACAGAAAAGCTTTAAACACAATAAAAACTAAATTTAGCCACATACAAAATAGTCCACCAAATAAATTAATAGTACTCTACAATAAATATTTACAAATAACAAAGAAAGAAACAATAACAAACATTAAAACATATCTAAAAGATTTCCTAGTGAATGAATGTTTCTATAATACA
>NW_007521453.1:0-231 GCF_000475195.1 Diaphorina citri
TGCCGGCCCGGAGCAGGCTATGACATGTGAAGACAGCAAAAAGGCTTGTGACCTGGTCCCTCCCCTTTTCTCTGTTTACCCCATTTCTTCCCTTGGCTAAATTCCTGCCCGAAGAGCTTGCATCCTTTTGCCTTCGCACTTCGCATTGCTTGGTATTAGGGATGGGATATTCGACTCTTTTTGAATATTCGAATACCACGATTCGATTCTTTTCAAATATTCGACTCAAAG
>NW_007521454.1:0-231 GCF_000475195.1 Diaphorina citri
CAAATGACATTTTTTGGGCTACCTACTCACGTAACATATCAAATGAAAGTACTCAAATTTAAAGTTTTATAAAGGAAAGAACACAGCTTTAGCTGTAATTTTTATTAATTTGAAAAACAAATACAAAAGAGTAATCAGTCACAGGGGAAAGGCGCCTCCATACAACATTTCTTCCAAACAATAGGTGCCTGATCTAAGATTTTGTATGGAAATCTCTGAAACAATTCCTTT
>NW_007521455.1:0-231 GCF_000475195.1 Diaphorina citri
TTGGGTGGTAAAAGTTGTCATATTAACCTCTTGGAAGTGCAAGAAGAGGGAGAAAGAACATAATAGTCTTCTTAAATAATGGATAAAGAAGGTCATGCATGCGAGAATTGTGAGAAAGAAGAAGCACCCAACCCCAACACTTGAGTCTCTCTCTCTCCCAGATAATGAGAAGGTGGGCTTTATTTACGAGCGAGAAAAGAGCCCGTGTTAATTTTGTCAAAAAAATTAAAA
>NW_007521456.1:0-231 GCF_000475195.1 Diaphorina citri
TAGGTACTGATTTTCTTTAATCACGATCGAATAAACTACAGGCTAAAAAATTCCCGGAGGGACGGACCCAGCTTGTTGGATTTAGAGTAGCTATCTATCTATCTAGGGCCGTATATTTAGGCCCTAACCAAGTTTCGTTAAATCCTATGACTTAGCATTTTTAGTCCGTCCTTCCTTTATTATTACAATAGTAATAAAAAGGTATAAGGGACGGACTATTGTATTCGCTTC
>NW_007521457.1:0-231 GCF_000475195.1 Diaphorina citri
AAAAAAAAATCAAGTGACGATGTTTTTTGTTTATTTTTCTTCTTTTTTTAAAATACCCGGGTATTTACCCACCCTGGGAGTGGATAAATACCCGGGTAAATACCCAATTTTTATTTACCCACCCAGTGGGTATTTACCCACGACCCATCACTAATAAAAACACAATCATAAACCTAGAAAAGTTAAAAATATCAAACGCCAGAAATGTTGTCAAGAAATGTCAAAGATCAG
>NW_007521458.1:0-231 GCF_000475195.1 Diaphorina citri
CGCCACTCATCATGAAGCACATTCTCACTCACTACTAGATCTCATGGTGGTGGGGGACGAGGGGAGGGTGCTATCGCATGGTCAACTTCCGGTCGGCAGCTCAGATCACGATCTCATCTATTTAGTTCTCAGCTTATTCCCTCCCAAACCAATTCCTAAACTAATCACATGCCGCAACTTCAAAAACTTCGAAGCAAATCTCTTCCTTGATGATGCTAGATCTGCCGACTG
>NW_007521459.1:0-231 GCF_000475195.1 Diaphorina citri
CATCTATTTATGTTCCATTCACGAGTCCGTATAAGAACAATATTATCATTAGCGACGTTTCATAGTTCATTTGATCAGACGGTACCAAGATTCAAAGGGACCAAAATAGAGCTTTTCATTTCTACATTTTCGCAGAGTTAACTGTCAGCTGTTTGCCAGTAGACAGTCATGGAGTAGATCAGTCTTGAGTTCGAACCTTGCTTTTGGACGAAAGTTGTCACGCAGTGATTA
>NW_007521460.1:0-231 GCF_000475195.1 Diaphorina citri
GAATGCCAGATATTTCGTAGCGAGACGTGGTGGGTTCATGTGGCATGTGTGGCTATAACACCTACTGAGATTTCATTTGTATGCAGGGACATCCTGGTATGTACGTGACATGACACATCCTAGAATATTGTCAATGTTTCGTAGCAATCCGTTCTGGTGAACTATTTAGAAATTAGAAAGTTTCGAGGTGTGAGGGGTCTAGAAAATGAAACTAGAACCAACACCTACATG
>NW_007521461.1:0-231 GCF_000475195.1 Diaphorina citri
TAAGGTCTTGAGTCCTCCATTTGCACCATGAAATAACTGCACCGCAGGCCAAATTTTTTCAAGATAAATGACCTTTGAACAAAATAATGACCTCAAGACTACTATACAGCCATTTCTCAAATTGTGAGCTACAATTTATAGAAACCAGAATTGACGAAATTGAAATTTTTATGACCACAGGCGAAAATTTTGGTCTCTAATTTAAAAAAAAACTTAGTTATCAAAAACACA
>NW_007521462.1:0-231 GCF_000475195.1 Diaphorina citri
ATAATAATAAACTGAATATTAAACAAATTAGGTAGGTACATAAGTACTGATTTTCTCTAATCACTACGGGCTAAAAAAATTCCCGGAGGGACGGACCCTGCTTGTTTTACATTTGGGTACCTTCTGGTTTTGTGTCTTTGTTTAGAGGGCTTAGGGTAAATGCATACCTTGTTATTAAAATAATAGCATAACTACCTACCGTACCGTATTTGCATGCCTGATTTCAATAAT
>NW_007521463.1:0-231 GCF_000475195.1 Diaphorina citri
TCATTCTCTAATAAACGGAACAACAAACATTTCTAATTTCCAATTCTAATTCATTCCTCTTGAACTTTTTTTTCCTTTGTTGCATGAAAAATATTTAACATGTATGTCGACATTATAGGTATGTAATTTATGTGTATTTTACCTATATCTTATAATTAGGAGGTTAAATAGAAGGAACTGGACCATCAGTCTAAGGCTAAGGTCTTATCGTAGTTATCGCCCTAAAGCAGA
>NW_007521464.1:0-231 GCF_000475195.1 Diaphorina citri
CACATATGAGCTCGGGACTAATTTCGTTGGTGAGCGAATTGGACTGTGTTCCGACAACTAATTTTTGATCAGAGTATATTATTTAGAAAGCTGAGAAAACGAGCTTTCCAATCATATAGGTGACATTTGGACAGAAGGCTTCTAAGCTCCAGAATGAATGAAAGTTCAGGCGAAAAATAATTTCATATGCAGCATATAAGGTCGTGACTAGATTCGTTGGTGAGCGAATTG
>NW_007521465.1:0-231 GCF_000475195.1 Diaphorina citri
ATTCTTGCTTGAAATTTTGACGCGTCCAGTCTGTGTTTTTTGCTCCCGGAAAATCAATTAATAACTTGAGATAAACATTGTTGTTTGTGATAATTTTGGTATCAAAATGATCCTTTTTGATCCTTCTCCTTATTGAGTACTCTCAGTTTCCCCGATCTTACCTGTGTCTACCTTTTTTTCCTGTTTTTTATCATTCCTCGTGTGATTTTTCCCTAATAACAAACTATGGTT
>NW_007521466.1:0-231 GCF_000475195.1 Diaphorina citri
GATCTGCACCAGTATTTATTTCTTACAAATAAATGCAAGGAGTTTTCAAAACTGTTTTATGTGAGTTCTGACTTCCTTGGTCCGCTTTTATCTAAATCAAATAGACCGACACAAAAGCCCGAAATTTGGGTTTTGGAAAGTTGAAAATCTTTGTTTTTTTTTTTTCATCCTTTTTGGTTTTGCTGTGAATACTATGTTTGTCCAGAAAGATCAAAGGAAGAAACAGTGTGC
>NW_007521467.1:0-231 GCF_000475195.1 Diaphorina citri
TATATTTCTTCTAGTATTTCTTCCAATAGCCAAGTTGACTCTGTATACTTAGATCTTACAAAGGCATTTGATCGTGTTAATCATAGGCTTCTTCTCGACAAACTCTCCAGTTATGGTATTTCAGGCTCTCTTTTTCTCTGGTTTTCAAGCTATCTGTCAAATCGTTTATGTATGGTTCGTGTAGGTTCTTCAGTGTCTCATTCCTTCTTGGCATGTTCTGGTGTCCCTCAG
>NW_007521468.1:0-231 GCF_000475195.1 Diaphorina citri
CAAAAACAATATATCACTGGCATTCCGTACACATAACAACATACGAAAACATCTAAATACTAGTAGACAACAACAGGATAAAAATCAGAACAAATATAAACAATCAGGAGTGTATCTATATCAATGTCAACCTAAGGATAAACCTCCTGCTCCCAACCATTGTCCTAAAAAATACATCGGCCTTACAAACAGAAGTTTTGAAGAAAGATATAAGGAGCATACACAACATTC
>NW_007521469.1:0-231 GCF_000475195.1 Diaphorina citri
ACGTCAGAATGTACTGACAAGATAAAACTAGAAGAGTTACAACTGAAGAAATTAGAATTAGAGGTACAAAATCCACAGCTAAAGTACCCTCCTTCCACTTCTACATATCCAAATCATGCAAGTTTTCTTCCCAAGATAGAATTGATTAAATTCGATGGTTCGAAACCAGAGCGTTATAGTGAGTTCTGGGAATGTTTCGCAAGCATTATAGATAGCAGGTCCGATTTAACG
>NW_007521470.1:0-231 GCF_000475195.1 Diaphorina citri
ATGGCCAAGTTCCCGAAATTGAAAACAACAACGTATTTTATTGGTTACGGGTTACGTTTATAATAGGCATCCTATGTGTTAACATTATTGCTTACCGTTTACATGTTAATTGATACTTGTTTTATTGTCTTCTACTCGACTCGAGTTTCGCCTACTTTTTAGGCTTCTTCATGGGAAATGACTAATGCCAGGGGACTGACAAGGGACTAACAAGTAGGCGGATCTCGAGTA
>NW_007521471.1:0-231 GCF_000475195.1 Diaphorina citri
TAAAACTAAAAGTCAAGAGTTTTCTATTTATTAAGTTAAAAAAAAGCAACATGTACTTCACATAACAGAAAAAATTAAATTAAGTATCTAATTAAATTAAATAAAATAAAAAAAAACACTCATATTGGATTTTACCAAAGACTTTAACCATCTACAAAGGAGTTTTTAATGGTCCAAACAAGAGTTTTCAAAGACTCCTCCTTTTTGGATCACTAAAAACTCCCTTTGGAT
>NW_007521472.1:0-231 GCF_000475195.1 Diaphorina citri
TAGTTTGAGTACCAACTCTTTTGTTTATCCACTGGACTTGACGGCTGTTCTTATTCAAAATTAATCTAGTGTCTGCTTCTTTTCCCCCCATTTTGGAACGAAGGGATCTATTGTTTTCCAGTAAACCAGCATTCTTTCGTAATCTTTTCAAAGAAGGATTGTCGAAATATTTGTTTTTCGTTTCGTCATTCACAAAATATCGAGCACTAGCTCCCTCATGCGGTAACCCCC
>NW_007521473.1:0-231 GCF_000475195.1 Diaphorina citri
CGAAAAACTAAAAAAGAGTTCGTCTTTCTCAGGACTTAATATTTTGGCCCAAGTCCCTCAAACTTCACTGAGAGATGCAACAACTTATGTAGATCAAAAGTGTCCCTTGGCGGGGTTCCCAGAAGGTGCAGAATTTCGGATCGGCCCTTTTAAATTCAAGGCCAAAATTCTGATTTCGGGGCTAAATTTGGAAAAAGCTCAAAATAACAGCTCGGCGGTCTATAAGGTCTA
>NW_007521474.1:0-231 GCF_000475195.1 Diaphorina citri
CTTTCATTTTCTCTTGAGACTCCCAACACAATGAAGTTGAGCTTTAATTGCCGTCGCTGCTACAGCTTTCGTTAGACTGTTTGCAGTAGGTCTACAGTAGCTCTCTTGGGACTGAGGCATAAGCAGTAGTGTTCTTACCTAGATAATTTCTGAAGAGCTTCTCTTGTTTGTCCAATGACAATACATACTTCGATAAGGAACATTGTGCATTTCAAGTCCATTGTTTTTTTT
>NW_007521475.1:0-231 GCF_000475195.1 Diaphorina citri
ATGGTTGTTGGTAGAATGTAGATCTTTCGCCTTATTTCTGATCTTTTAAGCTCTTTCTCCTTTGTCTTCGTTTTTCTCGAAATGACTTCTCACTGCTTAAGAGTTCAAAAATCCACAAACGAAAGGACTAGGGGACTGAAAAGTGTGTTGGGGTGGGGTGTTGCTGTTTCAATTTGCACTGAATAATTTCTGAACTAGATCCTCTTTTTCTCTGCTCTTTGTTGTGTTGCT
>NW_007521476.1:0-231 GCF_000475195.1 Diaphorina citri
CCTATTTCGCGGCGAATGTTAATAACCCCGTTAGGTTTCCTCAAATCCAAAGTTTACAATGATATTCTAAGAACAATTGAAGAGTTCAAGCACAATATTTATCTCGAAATAGGCCGCATACCTGTTGCAATGTTGGAAAAGTAGAGCGAAATATCAGAAATCGCCTCCAGAGTGTATCGTCAATGGCGGTCGTCATTTGAATGGTGGACTCTTCAAACCTTCATAAAATCA
>NW_007521477.1:0-231 GCF_000475195.1 Diaphorina citri
TTAGGGAGTTATGATGAAATTGGGCAACTAATAAATATAAAATAATAAACAAATAACTACCTTTTTCCTATTGTGCCAATTTTTCAGAAAATCCGCGAATGATTCATCGGGCCTTTTGTTGAACCAAAATGTTCGGTTCATCTAAGTTCAAGATACTATGGTTCATCCATTTGAATATGGCAGCAAGGAGTCATCGACCCAAAATGAAAGAACCAATCAGAATGCGAGAAC
>NW_007521478.1:0-231 GCF_000475195.1 Diaphorina citri
TGATTTTAAATCATTACATGAAAGTAAAATCAAAAAATCAAATCAAGAATAATAATAAACTGAATATTAAATAAATTATGTAGGTACATAGGTACTGATTTTCTCTAATCACTACGGGCTAAAAAAATTCCCGGAGGGACGGACCCTGCTTGATTTTTTAATTTTAAGATTAACTGAGAACCCTTTTAGCTCAAATTGAGATCGTTTGCTAACGTTTTCTTCAATTTGATA
>NW_007521479.1:0-231 GCF_000475195.1 Diaphorina citri
ACTTATCCAAACCTGGTCGACCTATATATCAAATTAAAGGTCTTTTTACCAGGAGCACGAAAATGGTGGTGCAAATTTGTCCAGAAAACCATGAAGCCAAAAAACAAACAAAAAAAAAATGGTTTTTGGGGAATTTTTTTCACATTTTCTCACCACACAAATAAGCTCTGATCTTGAAATTTGTAGCGACGACCTATGAACTCAAAGCGAGAAAGTTTTAGATAACACTTC
>NW_007521480.1:0-231 GCF_000475195.1 Diaphorina citri
AGTATCCCCTAATCTCTTTCCTACTGTGTATTATTGTGTATACTTCTTTACCCTATTTCCCAGGGACTCCCTAAAATAATGACGAATTGAAGATCACGCTGAGGAGGAAAAACATCTGAATAGATACGTAGATGATAGATACGTACGGAAAGATTGTGTGAATCAAGACCTGGATGAGAAAAAAAATATCAGAACATGAGGTACACAATAGAGCTGCCTGGAAAAGACTAA
>NW_007521481.1:0-231 GCF_000475195.1 Diaphorina citri
TCCCTACAGAGTCCCCCACCGCTACATGAAACGTCAATTTCCCTGCACGTTCCCAAGAAAAACAGTACGGAAAACGTACGTACGGCTTCAAATATCACCCCTTATTCATCATGAAACCCAACAAGACAAGAGGAAAACTGTAACCAGACCTTATCCACCTGTTTTTCACCCCCCTTGACTTACCCTTTCCACTAACTAACCTTCTCTTTCCACTAATTTCCTTTCATACTT
>NW_007521482.1:0-231 GCF_000475195.1 Diaphorina citri
AAAAAACCGCGGATATCGCGAATAAACCGCGGATCGAACAAATCGTGGATATATCGAATAAATCGCGGATATTGCGAATAAATCGCGGATATTTCGAACCAACCGCGGATACCGCGAACACACGACGGATACCGCGAACAAATCGTGGATACCGCGAACTATGTAATTGTGAATAACTTAAAAGAAGACAATGTATATTCAAGGTATCTAAACAAAATAACAAATAACTAC
>NW_007521483.1:0-231 GCF_000475195.1 Diaphorina citri
CCTAATCCCTAAGGCTCCTATTAAGATGAGTTTTCTATTCCAGGTATGATCCCTAATCCCTAAGGCTCCTATTAAGATAAGTTTTCTATTCCAGGTATGATCCCTAATCCCTAAGGCTCCTATTAAGATGAGTTTTCTATTCCAGGTATGATTCCTAATCCCTAAGGCTCCTATTAAGATGAGTTTTCTATTCCAGGTATGGTCCCTAATCCCTAAGGCTCCTATTAAGAT
>NW_007521484.1:0-231 GCF_000475195.1 Diaphorina citri
TTTGTCGTCGGCCTCTCAATCAGCTTTGGAGTGATCGCTTCGAGGCCAACTAGTTTTGGCTAAACAAAATTTTCCGACTGGATACCGTTCGCACTCAACCTTCGATAGCATAAAGAAATTCGTTTCGGCCTACAAAGGGCCACGTATTTCTTACTTACTTCTTTTCATGTTTTCTCTTCATCCAGAACATCTTCATTCTGGATGAATGGTCAGCCTTTCTCTCCTCTGAAA
>NW_007521485.1:0-231 GCF_000475195.1 Diaphorina citri
GCCTTTTTTTCAAAATGGCGGCCAAAAAAAGGGGTTTTTTGAGAATATCTCGTTTCCGGTAACTTTTTTCTAATAACACTAAATTAGAAAGTTGTTTGTCTTATTTTCTACATTCCATACATTTACACTTTTTCTCTAGGATGTACCGTAATCCCGTACCGTAATAATTTTTCCAATATGGCGGCCAAAAAGAGGTTTTCTCACAATATCGCGTTCCCAGTAAATTTTTTC
>NW_007521486.1:0-231 GCF_000475195.1 Diaphorina citri
GCGAAAGTCGTACTGCGCACATGAAATTACCTGTGCGGTAACATTTTTTAAAATACGGTAATTTCGTATTTTAAAAAAATGTTACCGCACAGTTCAATATCCAAAAACCAAAGAAAAATAGAAAGTAAAAAACTTGAATTTTGAGATAACGGCGTTGGTACAAATTATGGGGTTAAGTTCATCAGAAACTAGAGAAAAAGTACTAAATATTGAGCTTTGGTACAAATTTCG
>NW_007521487.1:0-231 GCF_000475195.1 Diaphorina citri
TTTAAGAATCGCGATTCACGATTCTTTTGAAATATTCGACTCTTTGAATCGACTCAGAGAATATTTACCCATCCCTAGCTAGATCCCAGATTGTCAGAACGTTTTTGAATTTTCCAAGTCGAGATTTTTCTGGAAAGAAAAAAGGAAATTAGACATGAATCGTTCCCAAGAAGAACGGCCTATGTGATTTTTGCTACTTTTCAGGAGAGACATTTTAATACAGTGATGTGG
>NW_007521488.1:0-231 GCF_000475195.1 Diaphorina citri
GCTTACAAGGCAGACGCACTACCAACTAAGCTAACACTACCAACTAGCTGAGGTTTTAAAGTGAAAGAGCAGAAAAAAAAATGAGGAACTAGGGAATTTTCGTTTTTCTTCTACAACTTATAGTTCCCGAGATAAATCGATTTAGAACATACTGGTAAATCTTGAACTCTCACGTCACGGCATACTCGGAAGACGCGATGACGTCACATCAACTGTCCCAAGCTAGCTAGC
>NW_007521489.1:0-231 GCF_000475195.1 Diaphorina citri
AATAAAAAATATGGATATCATGCCTTACTGATAAGCAGCGTTAAAAATTCGCATATAATGATCAATTAAATGGCATATAAACCATTATGGGTGGGATTAAATCTTTAACAGGATCCTATACGTTGAGTTTCATACGTTATTAACATTATATTGTACGAGGTTTTGTGTTAAAATGGTTAATTAGAAAAGATGCAAGCAATTAACGTTGGGTTAGATTTAAGCGTAGAATGG
>NW_007521490.1:0-231 GCF_000475195.1 Diaphorina citri
ATGATCGCCCCATATAAAAATATGGAATACGGTCTGCCTTCTGAATATGGCCGGGTCAGCTTAACTCTCATTCACTGGCAGAAAGGCGCTTTGTCCTCGTCCTGAAATCGAAGATAGGTATAGGTACCTGAGGAGAAGAGGATGGGGAAAAAGCGCCTCTCAGCTAATTAGGCTGGCTGCACAGGCGTTCCTGAATAAGTAGGTACTACCACATTAAACCTTCCGATACCT
>NW_007521491.1:0-231 GCF_000475195.1 Diaphorina citri
TTATTGCCTAGGTCCTAGGACAATCTCTAATTATTTATCCTAGTTTTTCCCCTGGGAATTTTATAATCTCAATATTTCCCAAGCCATAAAAACTTCTGGGACGATATCTAGGTCATAAAACGAAAATCTCATGCAAATTTCTACGGGCTTAGATTTTTACATGGTTTTATTTCCTTTTCAATATTATGAAGTAGGTAGATGAAAAACTGACAATAGGATATTGTGTCCAAT
>NW_007521492.1:0-231 GCF_000475195.1 Diaphorina citri
TTACAAAAAGGATCGATTGAAGGATCATTTTTAGTAGCTTCATTATAGAGACGTACTATTCTGTTGAAAGGTTTGTAATTTGTAAAATGAATAGTTTTTTTTACAGGATTTTAAAGATATAAAGGTTTGATTTCTAGTGTGTTTGCAGTTTGCTCTGAAAGACAAATCTTCTAGAAATTCGGGTAGATCTATTAAATTATTCAGCACCTTGTATAATTGAATGATGTCGTT
>NW_007521493.1:0-231 GCF_000475195.1 Diaphorina citri
GTCCGAGGGGTAAAGAAGGCATCATAAAAATGAATATTTCAAAGGTATCTAAATGAAAATGGAAAAGTCTAAATTATGCCTACCTAAGGGCTTGGTCGAGAGGCGTCATTTTAAACACGTGGAAAAATCTGAATTATAAATACGTACTTGCGGAAGGGTTGTAACTTAGGTAGGTGCTGTAGCTCTGATATGAGTGGTCCCAAAATTAATATGGTGAAAATGGAAAAGGAT
>NW_007521494.1:0-231 GCF_000475195.1 Diaphorina citri
ATACACTTCAGTTTGAGTTTGACTCCATCCTGTATAAGTTCACATTTTCTTGGTGGACACCCTGTATAGTTATAGGTAGGTACACCTCTACGAACTCAAGTATTGGGTTCTATATTTTGGGTAGAGAATGTGATATCTTAATGTTTCCAATGGGTGTCACATTACGCGTGTTTTACATGTTGACACGTTGTTCATGTTCATGTTTTACAAGGTAATATCGTGTTCTTTTCA
>NW_007521495.1:0-231 GCF_000475195.1 Diaphorina citri
TTTTTTTCTCGTAGAGACTGCTATGGTCTCTTTAAGTTAGTGGGACACGGGTGTCCCAGTGGTCACGAAAGGGTTAATGAAGAAAAAAACATTACTTCGTTTTACGTAACGTCATTCATTGAAATAGCGTTCTGTTTGCACTAATGTTTTCGTAGTCAGGTTGGCCGAGCGGTCTAAGGCGCCAGATTTAAGCTCTGGTTCCCAATTGGGAGCGTGGGTTCGAACCCCACA
>NW_007521496.1:0-231 GCF_000475195.1 Diaphorina citri
AATAGCCGCTTGAAGGGGCCGCCGTGCCGCACCGGCCGACCCGGTTTCTTAGTACATTGCTAGTTAAAAAGACCGGTAGCACAGTGTTATTCCTTTCCTGCACCTTTTTCCAATTTTATTTGTAGGGTCGAAGTTACCTCCTTTGTCCTACCCCTCTATAGGGTAAGTGTACCATTTATTCGCCCACCTAAAAAACGTACCATTTATTGGCCCACCTGTACCATACGCCAC
>NW_007521497.1:0-231 GCF_000475195.1 Diaphorina citri
AACCTAACCTAAGGTTTGGGATAAAGACAAACGGTTTTCACAGGTTTGTTCTGCTCATTGAGAGCTATTTAAAACCGGACTGGCCGTTAAAAATTTGTCAACTGTTTGTCTGAAAATTGAGATTTTCCATTATTCAAAAGAGTTTTCCGGAAAAGATTTTCCATTATTCAAAAGAGTTTTCCGGAGTTTTCCGGAAAACGGTTTGGGATAAAGACAAACGGTTTTCACAGG
>NW_007521498.1:0-231 GCF_000475195.1 Diaphorina citri
TGATTTAGAGCTGAGAAAATGGGGAGGATCCTTCAGAATGAGGAGAGTTCAGAACTTTTTCTTCTTAATGAGATGAAGGAATATGCTGATCTGGTGAGATGATCAAATGAGCACGATGCTTTCTCAATACTTTCTCTTTGATTCTATCTGTAGGTATGTATAGTCAATATAGTCATATTACTATGTTTGGTCTAATCTAGACTTTTCATGTATAAAAGACACTTGCCCACT
>NW_007521499.1:0-231 GCF_000475195.1 Diaphorina citri
ACTAAGCTAAGTAGGCTGGAAGGCACATCATATCTTTTCT
This sequence comes from Diaphorina citri, assembly GCF_000475195.1. Lineage (NCBI taxonomy): Eukaryota > Metazoa > Arthropoda > Insecta > Hemiptera > Psyllidae > Diaphorina > Diaphorina citri. The sequence goes on from NW_007521499.1 coordinate 41, forward strand.
TTGGTAAAAGGTACAGCCACTGGCTATTTGAGCCCTTTGCTACTGTGACCTGATTAGCCTGATTGTAACAAAAAACGTGAATGAATCTAGTAATTCTAGTAGTAGTAGTATCGTACTATCATATATATCATATACAGTTAGCGAAACGAAACATTTCATTTCATACGCGGAAAGACATCGTTTTCTCCGCC
>NW_007521500.1:0-231 GCF_000475195.1 Diaphorina citri
TCTCTCTCGTACAAAGTACATCTAAAGTCTAAAGCATCCCCAGTATAGGATAAAGTCATTTTCAAAAGAGAGATAGAAGTCGAAATGACACAAAAGAGAGGAAGGAAATGAAGAAGAAGAAGAAGAAGGAGAAGAAGAAGAAGGAGGAGGAGGAGAAGAAGAAGGAGGAGGAGAAGAAGAAGGAGGAGGAGAAGAAGAAGAAGGAGGAGGAGGAGAAGAAGAAGGAGGAGG
>NW_007521501.1:0-231 GCF_000475195.1 Diaphorina citri
CGGAGCCCGGCGATAGCAGGTTGATTGCACTAATTCCCAATGGATTGCTGAGTTAAGCAACGTTGTGCGGGGTTGGTATCCGGGTGGGTGACCATCTGGTCTTTCTGGTCAATCGCGACCATCTGGTCTTTCTGGTCAATCGCTTTTCCCGCCCCTCTCAGGCTGAGTAAGCGTGACATAGGGAGACGGGTAGTTCATCGCCAATTTGGGGTGAAACCTTACGATAGCGTT
>NW_007521502.1:0-231 GCF_000475195.1 Diaphorina citri
TAAATTTGAAAAGTGTTCAGAGACCTGCGGCTCATTAGAATTTATTTCCAATTAATGCTGAAAATTCAGCAAATTTTTGCCTCTTTTATTGCTCTAATGAAATCGATAGATGATATTTAAATCGTAATGGCTTCGAGTCCTTTTAATGGGAATGGAACATTTTCTTTTTCACCAGTTTCTGAGAGCCGACAAATCACTGTAGAAGCTCGCTGCAACGCAACATCGACTGTG
>NW_007521503.1:0-231 GCF_000475195.1 Diaphorina citri
ATTCCCAGATATTTCATAGTTTTATCGTTTTGTATTTTCATACATGAACAATTGATGTAATTATTATCAATGCATTTATTGTCATGAATAATCAAATAAATACTTGGTATTTCTCTGAATCTTCTTAACATTGGACTTATACTCAACATCACAATGGTCTTATCTTTATTTAGAAATATTTCTTTTTTATTTAACCAAATTGTTATTTTATTCAAATCTGTTTGTAGTATT
>NW_007521504.1:0-231 GCF_000475195.1 Diaphorina citri
AAACACAACCTGTACTACAAACACCAGAACAGGTAGAGAAAATAAAAGTAGATATGTACCTAAATCTAGATAGATATACATAGATAAGTATATATAGGTACTTTATATAAAAGGAAGAAAATTGGAAAGAAAGAGAGGAGAAAAAAAAATAAATATTAAAGTGGAAATACTTTAGTTTCCTGATGTGAAAACTTCTCCATCCTCTTTCTGTTCTGGGCAATATCTTTCCTG
>NW_007521505.1:0-231 GCF_000475195.1 Diaphorina citri
AACACGTTTTGAGGTCCCTAGAGCCTAAATCCAAAGTTTCAGCCATTGGTCCGTGTGTGTATCTGTGTGTCTGTCTCTCTGTAAACAAAATATCTCGAGAAGGGTAAGAGCTAGAGACTTGAAATTTGGTGTGTAGATGTCAAATGTGACAATGATGCGACACGAAACTTTTGGTTAAGATCGATGCAACGGTTGGCGGCATTTTACCGCTTTTTGGCGGTTTTCGGTGTA
>NW_007521506.1:0-231 GCF_000475195.1 Diaphorina citri
GTTTTGTATTTAGTCATTGCAGCAACAACCGAGATAACAATTTGATGAACTGACTGGGGAATGAGAATTGCAAAACGAGAGGTTTTTCTTCATGGCGGCCAATTTCCACCTAAAAATTGGGAGCCTCTTTGAATTTTCTATGATTCAAGTGGTATTAGTCCTGCTTATGACATGGCCGTTGAACAAATTTCGATATTTCCCTTATTAACGAGACTTTACTGGAACCGCTGA
>NW_007521507.1:0-231 GCF_000475195.1 Diaphorina citri
GTGAGGTCTTATCGTCTCGAAATTGAAGAGAGGAGAATGACAGGATAGGAGGATAGCTGTTCTGAGAACGAATTTTTCGTCTGAGAAAAATTTGCCCAGGGTTGGAATCGAACCCATGACCTATATATAGGAGGTGCAGAGTGCTAGTACAATGCGCTAACGGCTGGCCCTTACGACGATACAGAGTGTAAATAATATGTACCTACCTAATACTACCTAAGACCTGAGTAA
>NW_007521508.1:0-231 GCF_000475195.1 Diaphorina citri
AACATGGATTCTCCCGAGAGCTGCTCAAAATTAAATAAATTTAAAATACAATTATTATTTTTTCGAGAAACATTTTTTCTCTTATTTATGTAAAAAAGTGGATTTTTTTTTTCAAGCTTCATTTTTTAACTCTTCTCTCTCTCGGTTCTCTTGGATTCGATAATTTATCCATATCCACATGATTTTTTTATGACTTTATGTAAATTTCTTCTCTTCCTTTCCCTTTCCTGG
>NW_007521509.1:0-231 GCF_000475195.1 Diaphorina citri
GCCTGATTTCCTCGAATTTGTCATCGAAAATTTTGTCGAAAGGAAATTAATGTACCATCAAAGTCGAGGAAGTTATTTATGTGATTATTGTTCCATACAAAACTTCAGAATGTTTAGGTACTTCTCAAATCATCTAAGAAGTCCATTTTATTCCACGGAGAACCATGCTTTATTAAGCAATCAAATCTTACGTTCTTATTGGGACACCCTTTAGTAATGTACCTACCTATC
>NW_007521510.1:0-231 GCF_000475195.1 Diaphorina citri
ATTTTTTTGTTCTTATCTGTCCACGAAACCTGTCCGTCTAGTGACGAAAAGGTACAATTTTTAATATAGGATCGTTACTATTAGCGCTATCTACCTGATTTTTTCAGAAGCTATAGAAAACATCGTTCCGGATAAAACTGTTTTTTTCGTTTCCTGCTATCACCCTTTGTTCTCATGCTATTATTGACCAAAGTTAGTCACGCTAGTGACGGTCACTCTAGTGACGAAATT
>NW_007521511.1:0-231 GCF_000475195.1 Diaphorina citri
GAAGGAAGGTGATGTGATTTCCGAAGTAGAACAAGGATTGGAGAGTCTATTTGGGGATAATCAGGAAGATGGAGGTAGACCTGCCCAGCCTGAACAGGAGGAAGAAACGGAACCTAGTAAAGGTGAGAAATCTCGAATTCTACCCTAATGGGAAGACGCCTCATCCGAGAGCTGTACAAAGGACAGAAGGTTGTAGTACGTGTGGAAGAAGAGGAAACAGAAGAGATCATC
>NW_007521512.1:0-231 GCF_000475195.1 Diaphorina citri
GGTCTACCTGATAGTGAGTGGCTGGCCTTAACAATAATATGCAGGCAGGAATTGAAATTACCAATGACGTTGAGTATCGCGTAGAGCGCGATAATTCTAGATTCTAGACAAGACACATGTCAATACAGTGTTGCCGAATGCGACGCAATGGTGCTAGATTCGATGACCTTGAAACCGGTTTACAATGTAGCGTAGGAGCGAGATAAACGGTGCCGTTTGTGTTGGATTCAA
>NW_007521513.1:0-231 GCF_000475195.1 Diaphorina citri
TTTTTTGGCTGATTTCGGACCTCAACCTATTATTCAAAACACTTTCAAAAAGTTTCCCTATCGTATTTAGTAAACAAACAGGTCTAAAACTACGTTCCTCCCCCCTATTTTTTATTGGCTTTTCTATAAGTGCCACCTTTGCAACCTTCCATGTATCCGGGAAAACTAATGCCCTCAGTAGGTTATTAAAAACTTTTAATATTATCTCTGGATATAGTAGAACTGTCTCTC
>NW_007521514.1:0-231 GCF_000475195.1 Diaphorina citri
GAATAAGTCTATCAGAGGATTTTCTTCACTGATCACTTCTCACAAGGCTGAGTGCACCCCAAAATCCAAACTCAAATGTAAGAAATTTCGACTCAACCGATAATGAGATTTGTAGTGTGCAAGTCTATTGTGGTATCAACTCACAGTAAATAGCTAATGTTGCTCCATCCTTTGTTACCTACAAACATTATTTCTACCCACAAATGTACAGTTCAATACAAAATATATACT
>NW_007521515.1:0-231 GCF_000475195.1 Diaphorina citri
CACTAAAAACTGACCATCGAAAATTTGACCCGATTACATTACTTTCCTTCCTATAGGATAAGGAAAGTAAAAAGCCCACTCTGAGGCTTACGGCTTAGGTGTAGGAGCAACAAACAGTTAAAGGTTGGGTTAAGGTTATGCAAATCTATGAAGAAACATGTACTACGACAATCTAAATAAAGCATTATAGTATACTAAACTACATGAGCACTTACACTAATAGGAAAATAA
>NW_007521516.1:0-231 GCF_000475195.1 Diaphorina citri
ATGTTCATTCGATTATTTATCTCTTGTACCGACCTTTGTTTCTTGTACATACTTGAATCACCCAGTATATCGTTCAAAATCCATTTTATTATGTGTGTATTTTCCCAATGTTATAGTATTTGGGTTGTTTTATTTGCCATAAAAGTTCAAGCACGGAGAGCAAGCGAAATAGCAAGCTTATTATTTCTTTTAAAATGGGTGTTCAGAAGAGGAGAACCGAAAAAGAATTTT
>NW_007521517.1:0-231 GCF_000475195.1 Diaphorina citri
TCTTATATTGGGACGAAAAAATCTGTGCAAATTTGGTAGATTTTTTTAGAGGTTTGATAGAGGGAAACAAGGTTTGATAGAGGGAAACAAGGTTTGATAGAGGGATAGAATCCTAAACAGATAAGGAACAACGGAGTAACTTAACCTTTTGCAGACAGATTCATGTGTCACATGAAATCATGGTTCCGCCATTATGGTAGGAGAAATATAACTTAAATCTGGCGATACGGT
>NW_007521518.1:0-231 GCF_000475195.1 Diaphorina citri
AAATATGATCAGGAAGTAGGTACTGTAGTGAAGTGTATGTCGTCGTTCAGTCAGAATATTGAACAAGATCATAAGGTATGCAAACCTAACGCAAGCACAAGGCAAAAGCAAGAACGTCTTTCCATCTTTCCATAACAGATCTAATACCTCAGTAATTTCAGCATGATGCCCAATTTAATCCTTCACCAGAAACTCCGACCCCTTAAAGTGGAGCACTAAAACATATGAATA
>NW_007521519.1:0-231 GCF_000475195.1 Diaphorina citri
GTTCATAAGATGGAAACAAATCTGTAAAGGATTTTAAGGATTGAAATTTTTAAAGGTCCTTTCTATTCCGTTTTTTTTTTTTTTGTTTCGGCTTAAGTGTGGCCGTTGTTTTTTGTTTGGGGCTCAAGTATCTCGGTATTTGTGTTTATGCTCCTTTTTAGTCCGTCCTTCCTTTATTATTACTAATAATAAAAGGTATATTGGACGGACTATTGTATTCGCTTCGGTGTC
>NW_007521520.1:0-231 GCF_000475195.1 Diaphorina citri
CCAAAACTAAACCTATAACCTAGCCTAAGCAAAATAACATAGACTGTGCAGCCCCGAGTCATCTAGTGAACAGGTCTGGGGAATATGAAGAGAGAGAGGTTGAGTTATTAACAGGAGTGGAACAAACCTAACGTAACCTATAACCTAACGTAACCAAAACTAAACCTATAACCTAGCCTAAGCAAAATAACATAGACTGTGCAGCCCCGAGTCATCTAGTGAACAGGTCTG
>NW_007521521.1:0-231 GCF_000475195.1 Diaphorina citri
GAACACAATGAGTAAAAAACAAGGATATTGAGTTCCACACGCTGAACGGCACATTATTTCTAGATACATTTCAAAGTAGCTGCAATATGTTCCTATGTAAAAACCATTAAAAAAGCAGGAAAAGTAACACAACTACTACAAGTTTTTTTTTTCCATCAGTATTTAATATCTTGTAATAAGTCTTATTACTCCAACACCCTTGTATTTTTCAAGGGTAGGTATTATTGTAAA
>NW_007521522.1:0-231 GCF_000475195.1 Diaphorina citri
AACTACTGGTCGAGTATTCCAGGCCACTTGCCTGATTGATACAATGATACAGATACACGGTGTTACGCAGAGCTGAGCTAGCTGACGGTTAGAGCTGAGCCAATGCAGCCATTGTGATAAGGGCTTGAGCCTATAGGTACTGAGCCGTTATCTCGCATGTATTGTGTTCATCAGTTATAGAGCAAGCTTTTTTCTAGCATATTCTCTAAAATTGTGGAGGCACCTTGAGAT
>NW_007521523.1:0-231 GCF_000475195.1 Diaphorina citri
AACTGTTTCGCATATTCGTCCCACGGAGATTGATTCCCGTTAGAACACGCAAGATGACGTACGAAAGTTTTCTTTATTGAAAGTCAGCTGTCATTTTTATCACTGATGAGGACCATGGCCGTCAAATTCAATGGTAACCAGTCTTATTCTAACGGTACATGCGATGTTAAACGTGGGAAGAAAACCTTAGAACAAAGAACTCTTGAACTTTTGATTGATGCAATTGCAGAA
>NW_007521524.1:0-231 GCF_000475195.1 Diaphorina citri
TAAGTAGAACAAAGGTCTCCTACTAATATCCAATTCTGTAAATTGTATTATTTTGTATGTAGGTTTCTAAATCCAGAGGATAAAGTGTTAGAGAAAAAAAAGTAATTAAGTATTCCCATCACAGGTTTTGTATCCAGTTCCCCTCAGTCATAGCTTTAGGTTTCAAACCCCTATACTATGGTTTAAATTCCATTGAGTGATGCCATATGTTTGAATGAAGCTATGTCACTT
>NW_007521525.1:0-231 GCF_000475195.1 Diaphorina citri
GTGATGTGTTCCAATCCACTCAACCCCAAATTCCATACCTCAGCTGGGATTGAACCCACGCCCTCCTGTTTGTGTACATCTCTACGCCACTGGTTACAATAGAATATTTGTGTACAGGTTACAAAGATCAAAGTTCTATCCTTGCTTAGGTTCTATGACTCTTCTGCTAAAGCTATAAATAGAATAGAATATACCTTTTTTATACTCTTTGCAAACCTATAGAATAGAATA
>NW_007521526.1:0-231 GCF_000475195.1 Diaphorina citri
CCCGATGTGTGTTAATAACATTGCTTATTTATACTGCCCGAAGAGGTCTGAATAATCCCTTTACCTCGACAGTAGACTACTACTGTTGTGGTCAAATTCTCAAACAATGTTGTCGGTAAAATTCCATACCTCAGGATTCAACCCGCTCCCTCCTGATTACCAGGCGACCTTCTTTCCTTCTTAACCACTTCACCACCGAGACAGGTAATAGCTATTAAAGCTTCTTATTCA
>NW_007521527.1:0-231 GCF_000475195.1 Diaphorina citri
ATAATCATAACCCTGAGCTAATAATAAAGCTGAATTAGACATTTTTGCATGGACTGCCAATTCAGCTATTTTTAAAAAATGACATTGAATGTTTATTCCATTAAAATCTTTGCTGACAGACCATGGAACGTTAGCAATTTATTAGAATGACTCATTTCTCCCCAATGTAATTTTTTTAGGAGAGAGAATTCTTGGAATAGAATGAACCTCTTTATCCTGCTCGAATAGGAC
>NW_007521528.1:0-231 GCF_000475195.1 Diaphorina citri
ATTGGCTTTATGAAAGATCTTTCGTTACTTCGTTACAATTTTTACCCATGAGTTTGGTCAGGGTCGTTGCTCTGTTCGATGGGGCTATTAGCAATGAATGTATGATATGGATACTAAATGTTAGAATCGGTGAGATTTTTCAAAAGATTTTAATAGGAGGTCTATTTCGAACATACCTATCTCATGTTTGTAGAGGTAGTTCGTAGAGACGTGACATAAATAACAAACATC
>NW_007521529.1:0-231 GCF_000475195.1 Diaphorina citri
GCACGGATAATGGCTGGCTTTCTCCTATCCTGTCTTCCTTCTCTCTCCGATTGCGGGATGATAAGACCTTGACAGTTACAGATCTCTCTACCAAACCTCTCTCTATATATATATAAAAAAAAACTTTTTGAATATATCCCTGTATTACGTACATATTATAACTGTACCTATTTATCGGCCATTTCGATTGCGAAAAAATTTTCTCGGAAAACTCACTTTTTCGAAATTCGA
>NW_007521530.1:0-231 GCF_000475195.1 Diaphorina citri
GTTTATCCATCACATTTTGGGAATGTCTAGTTCTAATTCCTTTGGGGTCTCGCGGGAGCCGTTTAAGTTGTCTGAGTTCTTCATACTTCATAGGTAGGTACTGCTCATCAAATTACTAACAGTATTTTTACTTTCTATTATACCAACTAAAGTAGGTATTCTATTTCCTAAGTAAAACCAATTTTTACTTTCCTTATCCAATAGGAAGGAAAGTAATGTAATCGGGTCAAA